>NC_069128.1:41534700-41834700 GCF_026914265.1 Mya arenaria | reverse complement strand
AAAATTGATCCAAACTTTAAATGTTATCATAATTTCATACAAACTTGACCTTTTGGGCTTTCCAAATCTAATATTACTTCATAAATATGTACAATTTCTAACATTATCTGTGAAATTCGTAATGTTATTTAAAAATTCTTCACATCCCGACAAAATGTGTCCCATAGAACTGTTCCTTTTCTTTACTGGTTGAGAAGCAGTTTCCGACAGTTTTTATACGTTTTTATTGAATTATTTATACGTGTTTAAATACCTACTAAAATTGTTCACAATTTAGATAACTACATCTCAAGCTGCTATTGTTGATATATTTTTCACATGTGTGACGTCACATATAGTGTATCTAATAGGGGCGCAAAGAGGGTACTTACATTGTTCTGATTAGCTTGTGATGAGAAGCAGTTTCCGACAAATCGAATGCGGGGCAGATTTAAGGTGCCTATTGTGTGCTTTTATTATCCGTTTATTAAATATACTTAATATAATACTGTAATAAGAGAAATATTATTTCATTCTTCAGCATTTACAATTTAAACTTTAAAATTTACGATAGTCAATTCATACTCGAAATCAGGCAGACACTGAATACCAATGATATTTTGATTCATTTCTGATAGAAACTTGTGTTGGTATACATTTTAGTGAATGTGGGTGCGAAACAAGCATGACACCAGTGTTCACAAATATGTACACAATATCATCGTTTGTATAAATCAATTTAGGAAAACCTTGTAGCTATTCATAAATATGCAAATTAGGTTCACACGCATGCGCAATACGGTGCGCGTGACGATCCCCCTCATGCAAGTTTGTGTACAAAATAAAAAATAAACATTAAACATTAGATAATAATAAAAGTAAGTAACGTGTCTCGGTAAGAATTTCAACTTTTGATTGCCTAGTTATCATATAGATGAATTGCAGTACCTTCTCTATGAAGATCTAAAGAAAGTATGATTTGTCGGAAACTGCTTTCTGTCGGAAACTGCTTCTCAACCAGTACTCTGTCATTTTCAAAACTGGGCTAAAACCATATTTATGTAAAATGTGTTTTTTAAATGATATATATCCTTAAAGAATAATGCTTTAACTAAATATTGAGAAGTTTGCTCAGTTCTTGGTCAAAGGAAATTGACACAGCTTTTAAGCTAGTGCAGTAGTATGCATTAAATACATATAAAATCTTGCCAAGTAGATTAGGTAGGAATTAAGGCTTGTTCATGCAAAGGTCTCATTTTGATGAAAACTGTTGGGAGTGCTCATAGCTCCAATAATGTGTGTTCAGAGTGTTATTAATCATTTTGATAATTGCTTTCTGAACCCAGTCTTGAGTCTGCCAAGAAGTCAGTCGACTCTTAGAATGTCGTCCATTAAGGCTGATGCAAATTTTCAATTTTAATGCAAACCTCATTTGACTTCAATGATCAAAGCCAAAAAAAAATGGTACAGACAAAAATATAAACAATATTTTGGTGCTTTTTTATCTGTCGAATTTGTGGCCACATACAAATGTAGCTATTAATTTAAGAAATGTTAATAGTATCATTAAAGTCAAATGAGTTAAACATGAAAATGTTTTGCATCAATCTAAATTGTGTTCCTTTAAGACTTAAGAGCCACATGTTCTGCAAGTCATTATTTTTTCGGATTCATTAAGGTACTTGTTAACAGTAACATGTAAATTTGATATTTCCACTTTCAGGGCGTTTATGAATGATCCAAGAATAATTCAGAAGGTGAGAGTATTTTAATTTTACCTTCTTCAATTATGTAATTATTTTCTTGTTATAAAATTGCATAATTCATTAATGACATAATGTGAAGTGTAGCAAATGAAAACTTGAACTATTTCAATTTATACTTTAGTCTACATTTTTTCCGAAGGATGGTGGCATTGCTACAAAAAAAAAAAATTAATAAAAATCTTTACAATCATATAATAACGAATATTACATTTATATTTACTTGTTTCAGCTTGCTGACAGTTGGCCTATGCGGCGGGCAGCAAAGTCTGCTGTTTCCATGTATTTGAGAGGTACTTGCATTGTTAAAGCTGCACTATCACAGATTGATTGGTTTTGACATAGTTTGTATGCCCCCGAAGGTGGGCATATTAAAATCACACCGTCTGTCCATCCGTCAATCCGTTTGTCCATGTGCCCGGCTCAATAACTCGTGTCGTTATCCAAACGACATGTCGTGTGCAAGACCCATGTCCCTACCTCTAAGGTCAAGGTCACACTTAGTGTTTATTCACAATGGAATGCTGCATATAAGGACATAGAGTATAGGTTGTCGTGTCCGGGCTGTAGCTTTCCCTTGTATAGACAGATTTTAAAATAACTTGTCACATGTGTTCGATATACCAATAAGACGTGTCGCGTGCAAGACCCGTGTCCCTTCCTCTAATTTGTGTTTGCTTTTTTGATAACCTGGAAACCAGTGAAATAAGACTCAGCTGACAAGAGAGCAGATTGTAGTTTACGTTTCTTCGTTCAGTTATTGATGTTTTATTGCTAAAACTGGTACTTAGCAGTTTTGCAAACAATTTAGATCTGTTCTATTGTGAGTTATCTTATATGACCGAGTTAAAAACATTGATTCCCAAATCAGCTGATTCTGAGACAAAGAAATATAAATTGTCAATCTGTGAGAGTGCAGCTTTTAGACCAAAAGAAAATTTCTTACTAGAATTCCTCATTTCTGTTGAGCTTAATAGTCATTGTTGTTGTTTTTCAAAATATGGCATTAAAATCATGTAAAAAATTGGATTTCAAGAATGTACTAAAATAATAAATAACCTGTTTTTAAAATTGGGGCCATTTAATGGACATGCTTATCAACTGATGAATTTTTCAAAACTTTCATTATTGGTTCACATGCGATAGACTCAGTCATTTGAAACAGTTTCATAATGAAATGTGTTCGTCTGTTGAATTTGGAAAATAAAAGTTTGATTTGATTTCTGACACTGGCCTATATTCATTCAATTTTATAGATATTAATTAGACTCACTCATGTTTTTGGACCAAACATTAGTCTCCGGTAATTCATCTGAAAATTTTTATCATTATTTTACTCTATGATATCAAAATTGCAGAAAAAAAATACAGTTAGAGTATAAAAATGTATTTTGGTTTTAGGTTCGAACCCACACTGGTAAAGTCAGTGAAAAATTATAAAATAGCCGGCTAGTCCACACGGCCACCGGGACTTTAACAAAGGTGGTTGATATGGTGACCTCTTAATGATACATTGAAAACATCACGTGATAATGTCAATTAATCAAACATGCAACACCTCAGCCGTCATTAATTTTCAATTGCTAATTAAGCTAATGAAAATTGTGGTCTTTAAAGACGATATTTGAGCAAATACCAACATTTGCTGAAGGGTTCAAGCTTTTTGTATTTTTGTTTTAACACTCCTTATGATTTGCCAGACTTTATTTCGTAATTAAAAGAAATGTGCATTTTACAAACCATAAGTGAGTCACTTTAAAACAAGCAGTTTTAATGAAATGGATACGTCTGATTGAATTTGGAAAGTAACAGTTTGTTTTGATTTCTGACACTTGCCTTTATTCATTCAATTTTATTGATAATAGATATTTTGTCTTAAACTTGTTGATAAGCCTGTCCCAACATATATACATACATTTATGTTTTGTAGGCAAAAATCACTTTAAAGATGCAGTAGACCAAAGCAAGATGAAGTCAGGTGCTAATACATCCATCGGTCGATTTACAAGTACATTTTCTGAGGAGGTAAAAAAGGGTATGAAAGATGTTTCAAAGCCACAAGGAACTATTAAAGGCACAAGGACTTCTAAGAGACAAGGGAAAAGATGAGGAAGAAGTAGAAACTAGGGACTTCTTGACATTTGAACAGTTCCTATGGAGAGTGTTGTTAGCAAACTGTGATACATTCTTGGCAAAATTGAATTAACAGTTGAAAATGAGTTTCAGGGAATTATGGGACATTTTTGGTACTTGTCATTTGAATGTATGAAGAGTGGAGATATAAAATACCTACTAGACATTTTTAGTGTGTTTAAAACACATCAAAATATGTTTATATATACAGTCATCAAAATCATACTTTTGAATAAATAAGCCCTAACTCTTCCATTAGTGTTTGGCATTAAAAAAATAACAAGTCTAGCTATATATTATCCAGAATTTGAACAAGCTCAAAAAGCATTTAACCAGTTGAAGGCTTGTGTTAATTTCAATCACTGTTTATACCTTCATGGTTCTGATAATCTGGGGGGGGGGGGGGGGGGGTTCTTCATGAACTAACTTGTATTAATGTAACCAGATACATGTATGTTTGGAACAGGAAGTCATGAATCAAATTTTGGCGTATAAAATTGTAGTTAATGACTATATATTAGTAATATGGAGAAGAAAAAAAAAGTGTGAAGTCCTTTTATAACCATTTGTTTCTTTTACAGTGGAGGAAATTGAAAAATTTGGAATAAAGGGGATTTCTCTCCAGTGCTCTTGATCTTGTGTCAACGTTTTGCTCGGTCTGAAAACAAAATGCCCATTTAATAAAAAGTGTTCACCGCCTAAGGATATTTTCTCTATGGGCAATCTAAACTAGAAAGATAGATCTGAAATTCTCTCTTCCTATCAATTTTTCTAGTACACAACCTTGGTCCATAGACTTAATATCAGTATCCCAAGGACAATTAAACTAAGGTTTGTGAACAATCGCATGTTGTTCTGGGATCGGGTAATAAATTGACACAAGATTCCTGATCGGTAAACACTGTAGGGAATTCCCTTATATCAATCTGGAATTTCCTCCACAGTTTTATCCTGTTCACCAAAGAAAAAACTATTAAAAGTATTGTTGTATAAGAAAAAGACAATAGAATATATTAAAAGATGTATTTAATAAGTTTTGAAGTAAAGCAATGTAATTTTATCTTTAAATTATAAATATACAGACTACACAGGATATGAAATAGTTATGGAGTCTTCAAATTGTTATATGTATGCATTTTAAAAATACTTTGTTGCTGCTGAATAGTCAATTCATATGTTACACTTTCATTTCATTAGCCTGTCTGTTTTCCATAGAAATGAGTCTATGTATTGTCATAGCTTTGGTCAGGTGTCTTTAATGTCAGCGTTCTTGAAATGCAAAAGAAATAACCTTGCCTATAACTCAAAAGACATACAAAATTGAAGATATTCAAATAAAACTTAGAACACATGTTTATCAGAGAGACAATGTGAACATATACAGCAAGGCCCATGACTGAGACTTAAAAATGTTTGAGTTATGCCCCATTTTAAAATATAAAGAAAACAATAGATGAGCATGGGAATTCTTTCAATGACACTCTTGTTTCCCCTTTGTTAGAATGTTTTAATATATGGAAATACAGACTGTCAAGGCAAAGTGACTGAAGATACTTTCAAAGAAACATGTACATGTATGTATACTAGTGTGTATGAAATGATAGAAAACGCAAATTTCAATTTTTATTTTCTGTTATTGACAATAAATCAATAAACATGAACTGTTAGTATTTGGGTAATGATTTATCCTTATAATCAAATATAAGGTATTGCCATACAAACACTGTGTTGGCTTATAATCAAATATAAGGTACTGCCATACAAGCACCGTGTTGGCGTGGTTTCCTTATAATCAAATATAAGGTACTGCCATACAAACACCGTGTTGGCGTGGTTTCCTTATAATCAAATATAAGGTACTGCCATACAAACACCGTGTTGGCGTGGTTTCCTTATAATCAAATATAAGGTATTGCCATACAAACACCGTGTTGGCGTGGTTTCCTTATTATCAAATATAAGGTACTGCCATACAAACACCGTGTTGGCGTGGTTTCCTTATAATCAAATATAAGGTACTTCCATACAAACACCGTGTTGGCGTGGTTTCCTTATAATCAAATATAAGGTACTGCCATACAAACACAGTGTTGGCGTGGTTTCCTTATAATCAAATATAAGCTATTGCCATACAAACACAGTGTTGGCGTGGTTTCCTTATAATCAAATATAAGCTATTGCCATACAAACACCGTGTTGGCGTGGTTTCCTTATAATAAAATATAAGCTATTGCCATACAAACACCGTGTTGGCGTGGTTTCCTTATAATAAAATATAAGGTATTGCCATACAAACACCGTGTTGGCGTGGTTTCCTTATAATCAGATATAAGGTATTGCCATACAAACACCGTGTTGGCGTGGTTTCCTTATAATCAGATATAAGGTATTGCCATACAAACACCGTGTTGGCGTGGTTTCCTTATAATCAAATATAAGGTACTGCCATACAAACACCGTGTTGGCGTGGTTTCCTTATAATCAAATATAAGGTACTGCCATACAAACACCGTGTTTGCCTGGTTTCCTTATAATCAAATATAAGGTACTGCCATACAAACACCGTGTTGGCGTGGTTTCCTTATAATCAAATATAAGGTACTGCCATACAAACACCGTGTTGGCGTGGTTTCCTTATAATCAAATATAAGGTATTGCCATACAAACACCGTGTTGGCGTGGTTTCCTTATAATCAAATATAAGGTATTGCCATACAAACACCGTGTTGGCGTGGTTTCCTTATAATCAAATATAAGGTATTGCCATACAAACACCGTGTTGGCGTGGTTTCCTTATAATCAAATATAAGGTATTGCCATACAAACACCGTGTTGGCGTGGTTTCCTTATAATCAAATATAAGGTACTGCCATACAAACACCGTGTTGGCGTGGTTTCCTTATAATCAAATATAAGGTACTGCCATACAAACACCGTGTTGGCGTGGTTTCCTTATAATCAAATATAAGGTACTGCCATACAAACACCGTGTTGGCGTGGTTTCCTTATAATCAAATATATGGTACTGTCATACAAACACCGTGTTGGCGTGGTTTCCTTATAATCAAATATAAGGTACTGCCATACAAACACCGTGTTGGCGTGGTTTCCTTATAATCTAATATAAGGTACTGCCATACAAACACCGTGTTGGCGTGGTTTCCTTATAATCTAATATAAGGTATTGCCATACAAACACCGTGTTGGCGTGGTTTCCTTATAATCAAATATAAGGTATTGCCATACAAACACCGTGTTGGCGTGGTTTCCTTATAATCTAATATAAGGTATTGCCATACAAACACCGTGTTTGCCTGGTTTCCTTATAATCTAATATAAGGTATTGCCATACAAACACCGTGTTGGCGTGGTTTCCTTATAATCAAATATAAGGTATTGCCATACAAACACCGTGTTTGCCTGGTTTCCTTATAATCAAATATAAGGTATTGCCATACAAACACCGTGTTTGCCTGGTTTCCTTATAATCAAATATAAGGTATTGCCATACAAACACCGTGTTTGCCTGGTTTCCTTATAATCAAATATAAGGTACTGCCATACAAACACTGTTGGCGTGGCTGTCTGCCCGATTACGTGGTTCAAAACCGATGTTGAAAACATTTACATGAATCTTGGTTCACAAGATTTAAATGATTCTACCATGCACAAATCTGGAGCCAGTCACATCTAAACGTGGGTTAAATATAGTGAGTTTCAGACAACAGAGAAACCAATGAAAGTTCCTCTCGTTTAAGACCTAAGCGTTCTCCGCTATTTCTTTTTATTCATCTTCTGTATTTAAATGGGCACGTAGGAGGTTGGTGGTGTGCACAATCGATTGAAAAGTCTGCAGAGGTTGCCAATAAAACAAGATAAATTATGTTTCATTCAAATGAAATATCTTGAGTTCCAGGAAAGAGATGGCGACGCTTCCAAGTAACGCTCCTGCGCAACCATAAACTATTCCCAAAGTCACCGCGCAGACAAACACATAGCAGTTACTTTGTCCAAACCTTATAGCTATTTTGGAACCTAATTTGGAGCCCATATAGGCTCCTAAAAACCCAGTTTGAAAGCTTGTGAGACATTTCAACATGTACCACGATGGTTGGTCAGTCCTTAATAATCCCAGCACTACCAATGTCAAGGTCACTACCAAGAAAACCATGCCGATTAATCCAATTACTTTACTTATTACATTTATTCTGGCGTTTGTCCTTCCGGATGAGTTCACTATTGCCTGAAACACTTTCACTTTGTCCGAATGCCTGCTACACACGTATTTAATGTCATATAGGTCAAATGGATTTTTTTCAGAATCATGAAGGTCATGGTCAATTTGGGGTCGCGCTGAATATTTTGCAAGAAGGTCAGCAAAACTCGGTGCTTTACTCTTCAACATTTTGGAAAACGCCAAAGCAGACGGACTTAATTGTCGTCTGGTTCGATGCAACCAGTCGTTACGTAAGGTAGAAGCTTTCTTAGCAGCGCCTTCCCAGATGTTAACCCGTTGGCATGGTGACATCAACTCCGCGTGCTGTGCTTCCAATGAAATGTCGTCTGCTATCTGCCTGGTGACGTCAATATAATGTTGCCGGAAGTAAGCGTTCCGGATGCTCTCAATGGCTAGTTTAACGGAATTTCCGGTGAAATCACTCATTCTAAAGATAAAACAAATCATACATAACAAGTTTATCTGAAATGCTCAGTTACATTTATGTTTATATAAAAAATATCGCATGGAGCACGTACATCCATTCCCTTACCATCATGCACATATTAATATTTTGTCGTCTGCGAAGAAAATTGGTACGCTCATAGAACAAAGACAAATTGCAATTATTTTTGGTAGTTCAAGGCATGAAATATTTCTACGGATATTCCGTCAAAATAGTTTTCGTGTGTCGACCTGCTATCAAAATTTTGCCTGTCATTTTAGCCAATGGTTTACAAACCAGTCTGTAGCTGGTTTTATTAAAGTTAGCCAGTCTGCCAAAAGAAGACATATTTGTATTAATATATTCGCTTACCTTGTTCAGTTCCTGGTGTCCGCAATGAAAATATAACAATAGAAAAACGATACATTTATGTTAATTTTATTGGTTTCTTTTCAAATAAAAAATATATATCTAAAAAGTGTGTGCTTATATAAATTTCTTCTTTCATAACAACAGAAATGACTAATTAAAAATTGCACACAGACTAGACAAGAACGAATTAATGATACGTCAGTGTTTATAACGCTGTACAGAGAACGCATGATAGCCGCGAGAACGGTTTGCCTATGAAACACGTTAGGTTAAGTATTATTCATTGGGCATAACCTTTCGCTCACAACATGATTTGGTCAGTTTTGTAGTTACTTTTCTCTAAGTTTAAACAACCTTTTATGAACCGATTTTACGCAAAAGTGTGGTCTTGTGTTGTGGTGGGAACGGAGTATCCACTGGAAATCCACTTTTTGGTCGCCACTAACCAAACTGACATGCGCTCAGCCCGAAACACCTTGGTGAGAAGAGAGTTCGCTATCCAATGCTTAAACCGGACAAACCTCATAAATGTACTACGCACATATCTGAAGCGAGTCACAGCACTCTGGCTAAAAACAAGCGAGATTTAGAGAACAGGGGACCCGATGAAAGTTTCCTCTCGTTTAAGACCTAAGCGTTCTCCGCCAATTCGTTTCTTATTCATCTTCTGCATTTAAAAAGGCACATGGACAGTATGGTAGTGAGCATAAGCAATGGAATAGTCGACAAAGGTTCCCAAAACAATAGCAATTATGTTTGATTCAAATGGAATATCTTTAGTATAAGAAGAGAGATGGCGACGCTTCCAAGAAACGCTCCTGCGCAACCATAAACTACTCCCAACGTTACAGCGCACACAAACACAGAGCAGTTACTTTGTTCAAACCTTTTGGCTATTTTGGAACCTATTTTGGGGCCCATATAGGCTCCTTTAACCCCAGTTTAAAAGCTAGTAAGACAACTTAAACATGTACCACGATGGTTGGTCAGCTCTTGTCTGGTTGGTGGCCACTAACCAAACTGAAATGTTCTCAGCCCGGAACGCCATTGTGAGAAGCGAGTCTGCCATCGTTATCGGTACTGTATGAAATATCAGTAATCAGGGAACCAGACTAGTCCGCTATCCACTGCGCCAACCCGACAAACGTAGTAAATGTACATACCAAATCGCGACGATCTTCATTCGATATAAAGAAAACAACAAATCCGATCTTCCCGATATGTTTTGGCAGTGAAATTGGAGAAAAACATTATTTTTTACCCCTACCGTACAAAGAAAAAACCCACGAACCCTATAATTATGTGTTGGCAGAGAAATTGGAAACAAACATTCTTCTACGCATGAACTCACCCAAGTACCATACACTGATAAGTACTATATGGCCAAATGACAGAACATGGTAAATATATGTAGTTTAGTATGTGCTTCTGTTTTTAGATTCGACGCTTGGGAAAAACACATCATGACAAAAAAGAACTTCAGAAATTGTGCTTTGCGTTTATAGTAACTGTTACAGTATATTATTTAATGCAAATTCCAATCAACCTACAATGCAGTGTTTCTAAGTCAGAATCACATGACGCCAGTTGGTAGAAGAACTCTTTGAAGTCTTCCAATATGCGCACTGATTCCATCACAATATGTGTGTCCTGTTTTGGTCTTAGACTGGTACTGTTCCAAACGTTATGTCCTGTGATGAAAACACTGGGCATGCATGGCGGTTGTTTCACTAGTCCTTTCAGCAAAACATCCAACACTGCCATAAAACAACCGCCCATTTGTGATATGTGGTCCATCTTTCTTTCGCTCTCACATTCGAAGCTATGGTGCAAAACAGCCATCTTTAGCGCAAATGAGTTAAAGAACTTTCTCAAACGCGGCTTCGCTTTCTTGACATGCGACGCCAGATATTTCAAGATCATCAAACAGTTCTTGTGACTGGCACTGAGATCCATGATGGTCTCTCTATCTGCTTTTGCGAAAACAAGTTTAAAACAGAACTGACAGCTTTTCACCGGTCTTGGAATAAGGTGACATTTATCTGCTTTTATCATTTCTGTGTAAAGCGATTTGTCTGCTACTTCGTTTTCGTGGACGAGCTCGCTGACGTCACTGACCTCAACGGCGGGGCAAATGTCAACTGATATGGACAAAGTCCTGTCCTTACTCCTGGATTTCCATTTGAGCCGCAACGTGCATTGAGGGCCGTTGACGGCCACAGCATAATTTATGACCGTCAGAGTTCCACTTGTTTTGTCGATTATTTCGCCATTGACTGTTTCCCGCATTATAGTATGTACTAGGTTTAAGAAAAACGCTCGAAATGAACTATGCTTTAGTTGCCAAGAGCTATCAAAACTGTGATCTGAAAGTGCAGTTTTATCTTTTGCCTCAAGATGACAGTACCCTGGTCTATCAACGCATTTTCTTTTTGTCAGAAACTGTTGTCCCGATATGTCTTCCATCACCGCTAGAAAATCAAACTCATCTGGCTGACATGTTTTAGTGTTGTCATAGTAGCTCCCCGTTTGAATTACCCGCGAAAATGTCGCGCCGATTGATTTGGAGTCAAATATGTGCAAAATTTTCCAAACAATTTCTTCGACTCCATTTTGAATGTCTTCAAGTTCACTTTGTGAAAATTCAAGTTGTGCTTTTAGTAAGAGTTCATGATAGAACTGTTCTTCAACTGATTTTCTGAATGAACATTTTTTTGAATTAGCACCTAAATTAATACACGTATGTTTGGAGCTGAAAACTACTGTAGTTGAGTCTTCGCTAACCGCGGTTTTATTTTCTGTCACATTTATATCCTTCGTTTGTTGAGAACCAACACTTGTTCGTTTATAACCGTCAACGTAATCAGTACACATGGATACACCGTATGATTGATCGTCTTTGATATTCTTGCAATCACTGGGATCCCAACTGACTTGGGAAATCCCGATCTCAACGTCAGAACATCTTAAGCAATCTTCTATAGTAGTCTCAGCATTATTTCCATTGTCACCACGTTGATGAATACATTCTATATCAGCTTCAGATACAACCCTTTCACGAGCACGTTCAGCTATAAACGAGATGGCGCTCGGAGTACAAGAACATTCATACTGACGTCCCTCCGAACCTTTAGCTCTTTTCTTTCCACCGAAACATGATGAAAGCCAGTGACATCCCATTTTGTCTGAAACAGGAAAACAGGAAGATTTTTGACATGACTCTTATTAACACACATAATTAGTTAATAAATAAATACTGTAGTTTCCATCGTTAATAAATAAATACTTTTTATTATATAACTCTCGTAAGATTGTCTAAAAATCCACAATATATTCGTACACTAAAATTGTATCATTCTTAATTCTGAAACACATATACACACATAAGTTTTTAATTACAATCATTGACATTTCCTCATGTTGCCACATACACACACAGGAAAAAAAATGATTCATGTACGATAGCTGATTGTTAATAATGTTCCCAATTATAGGTACACGCAACCGCGATGACTAATACCCGGACAGACCAATCCCAGTTACAGTATGCATGTATATTTATATAGTTGATAGGATTATATTACATGTATTAAAATGTTGAATCTCTCTAAACTATGTCTTATGAAACCCGATACCATTCATTGTGAAATATAGCACTAATTGCGAACAGATAACAACTATGAACGATAAAGCCATGCTAGCTGCTGATAATTACTGGATACTAACTTAAAATTAATAGTATTCAGAAAAAAGCACGTTTATTGGATGACGCCACGGGATTGGACGCTTCAACTGCGTTGAAAGAATTAGTCTGTTAAGGAGTTGGGGCAAAGTTTAAAGTGACTGATAAACCTTTAACTTCTTACTAAATAATGCATTTATGGAAAATATTAATTACTGGTTGTAACCGTGTATTTAATAGCAGAAAGCGCAAAAAAATAAATGATTGGTGAATGCTAAAAGATTTACTGCGATTAACTACGGTTTCATAAGGAAGAAATAATGTGTTTTATGCCCATTTCTTTCAAATTAAACTCGGTATCCTTCATAAAAACCATTGTTTTCGACATTTATTCATCCTTTTTGGAATATTAAAACGATAGTATCAAATGTGGTAAATCCTATTTGGGAGTAAGAGTGCATCTTAAAAAAACAACAGAATGAAGGTCAGACACACGGCCACCGTTAAACGTCCCGTCCGAAACTTCAGATGGTTCTACTTTAGGTAATGAGATAAGGAATCGAACCTGTGACCCGAGTTTGACCGTCAAGTGTCTTTCACTTCTACATATCCGCCACTTATAAATGTACACATTGTTCTGTCTCGTATTATCGTTTTACCTCTGTGACTTTCAGGCACCAGTGCCTACCGTGCTCTAGCTGTTGGCAGCACGTCTTATACTCAACCGGTGGCATTTTAAATGGCTCAGAAACATTACAATGTCTGTATTAGCTTAATAAGACAAATTTTAAAACTTTAAAATACCTTTATTCGATCTATAAATCTTTCTCCTGTTTCCCCTCACATGTTTTGTCACGGTAGAAACAAACTGAGGTATCAGTATCAGTGATCGATGAAAACACAATGTCATACTCGGCCACCAATCATCGACACGAACCATTTAGATAGAAGCTGCAATCACATGGATTGATTGTTTTGACAAGTTTTATTTTTTTATTTTTGTCTTGGAATGCCAGTTATGACGTAAATGTCTTGAAACCAGTAATATGTAAGACTGCTTGCAAAAGAGCAGATCGCAGTTTCCATATTTACTTTTGAAAATTGATGTATTATGGCTGAAGGTGTTACTCACGCTCTAACAAAAACTATTTTTTCGGAAGTTTACCAAGCAATTGAGATCTGTTCTATTGTGAGTTATCTTATACAATCTGCCAAAATGAGCTAACTTTGAGACAAAAATAAAAAGGTCATAACTGTCAATTTGTGAGAGTGCAACCTTAACGTACTTAGAAGGGAAATGTGAGGCTGAAATAATTCATTTATCTTATAAGTATCATCCGTTCATGTCGACCCCTCATGGGGACATGGACATTGTGTGTCGTAACCATAGAATTGACTAAAAGAATGGTTACGAAATAACCAAGATTCAGCGGTAAGATTTGAGATAAGAGGGGGCTTATAAATAAATATAATTAATAAAAATCATGAAGGTAGATTAATATGTTAGGCTTACATTAAATTCGACTCATGGGGATTCAAAAACAAAGCAGATAAAAACTTAAGAATCATAAATAAGTTGTAAATATGTTGTATTAGACCTAGTCCACCTAATTGGCCGTCAACAAGTCGTTTGACAATTTTTTTACTATGGCAGACTCGTTACAGGGATACATACGAAATGTTAAAATAATAAAAAAGGTATCCCTGATCGCTAATTATTGTAGCCAGTATAAGACCCTAAGTCACAATTGATCGTATCCCAACTCGAACAACCACTCTACACTCAAGTTTGCATTCTTGGTCGGATTTAAAAAGGACGTTATGACTAATTCAATTTATAATATAGATCACATGACTTATCACGTGACCGAAACAAAATGGCAGACGCAAAACATCCTGCGTTGCAGCCAGAGACAAATTATCGGGAAAATGTTCACCATATATCGTCGTACAAGGCAGAAACGGCTTCACACACATTAAAGCATGGCAATGTCTTAGTTGACATTGGTGATTCTCATGTTGACAATTCAATATACGATAATAAAGAAGTAGATTTTATTGAACCTAGGTTGGATGTTGTTGATGATAAATGTGATTTTGAAGATAGAGGAATTCACGAGTTTGATAATTTGAACTCCTCAGCGTCAGGTCATCCAAGATTAGTGTTTAAGGAAAATTGTTCAAATATAGTGGACGGTCATGAAAATTATGTTGGCACAGATGAATTTGATGATTTTGTACGAGGAGACCGATCACTTAGTGATATATCGTGTGTGAGGCAACAGAATAAAGAGACTGATGGTTACTCTAATCCAGTGGTTAAAAATTATAACCGAAACTCACATGTATCTGTACAGTCATCAGATTCAGATCTCATTATTAGCTCTGACATGCCAAACGAACGAGATCAGCTGGTGGAGTTGAATGGAGTGGACAGATATTCAAGTAGTCTTCAAAGATGTGATGACTCTGCATCAGAGCAAGATGATTCAGAATGGCATTGTCATAAAAGAATTACAAAGATTCCACCAGATCTGATGGCAAGAAAGCAACTGATTGCTGTGTCAGTCTTGTGTTTTATATTTATGATTGGTGAAGCTGTTGGTAAGTTGTTTTTCATGTGTGTGTGTGTGTGTTTTTTATATTTTGTGTTTTATGGAATAAATCTACATTATATAGTGTATTACAACAAATGTTTCACCGTGTTTCTGCAGCTTGGCAACATATTTTAATAGGTCAAAACATATGATTAGCCCTAATGTAACATCATGGCCTCTTGTCAATTTTTTTAATACCTTTCTGCCTGGGTCATCATTCCTTTTACGTACTGTGGTAAAAAAGCCATGTTGTTTATTTGTATACAATTTCATTAAGATTACCAGCAGGTGTCGTAAGTCAAATGCTTTTGCATCTATTTGGACCAATTTTTTAGTTATTTTCTGTAACTGCAATCGGTCTGGAAAAGTCAAAATCAGTCAAGACTTGCAAATTGTGGGTTTTTAGAAGCCCTAAAATAAAGTGTTATTTTCCCAAGCCTTTCGTATATAAGGGACTGCCTCGTGTTTTGGGCAATTTTTTTTTTTTCCGGAATATGAATCTGAAAACTCTCTGATACCGTAATTGCAGAAAAAAAAATACATTTTAAGTATTAATAATTGTTCTGGTTTTAGTTTAACATCCATCAAATATTCTAACCTTTATCAAAGACATTGGTAATATCACATGATATTATGATCAACCAATCAAGCAACAACCTTTTGGCCAATCCTGTTACTAACGTTTATAAAAATTTGGTCGACAATTTTTGAAGAGGTTCCAGCTGTCAGTATCTAAGTTATAACACTCCCAATGATTTGCCCTGCTTTATTCCTAAATAAATTTTAAAAAATTTAAAAATGGTTAAATTCACATTTTACAAATCAGGGTTCGACACTAACGGTAGTCCGGTAGTCCGAGACTACCAGTTTTGTGCTCGGACTACAAGAAATTTTAAGTCATTAGTCCGTCGGACTACTAGAAAAAATAAATATGACATCAGGTAATTGAGCATAAAATATTTATTACATTTAAACTTGCGTAAAACGTGTTGCTAAAATTTAAAAAAAGCGAGTATCACCGGTAAGTGCTCATTCTAAAGTTTACCGAAGATGGCCGAGGAGTTCCGGACAACCTGGACTGTTACGTGAGTTTCGCGCGTAATTCGTATAGCCTTTCGATCAATATTAAAACCAGTCTGTAGAATGTCTTTATTTAGAAAGGGAAAAACCATTTTGCACTGTACCAGTGTGTTTTAATCGTCAGACATGTGAAAGTCTGCCCGTGTCAGCGAGGTAGATTGGGGTTTAAAATGAGGTAGAATTTCTAGATCCCTTGCATTTTCGGTCAGAAACAATGATAGTTACGATGTTAGCAAAAACTTCATGGTTGTTACTATTTTTAGATTTTCTGAAAATACGTCATGGTAATTTATTTATCGTTTAGAGTATTGTCAAATGTCGGTGTTTTGATAAAGCAGACAGAAGGAACATTATATTATTATAAATGTATGGCTTGTGAAATATTTTAACTGGCATTTAGAAGAGCAGCTTAAAAAAATAATCATACTGGTCAAAAATGTCTAATTCAGTGTAAGTGCAGATGACGGCAGAAATTGTGTGCGTTAATTTTCGCGCCATAAGGTCGTAACATTTTATACATTGAAGTGAGGCCCAATAACAATTCTTATCTTTATATACTCCCAATTAATTAATAACATTTTGGGAATTAATTCCATTATATTTTTAAAGCATTATTGTATGTCGTTTTAATATATTAACAAAGACATCTGAATAGTAGGAAGCCAATATCAATTATCAAATAGTCATTTGTGCCGTAACTTAGCAACGATCTCGGTCGAGGTGTCAATTGATTTATTGCACCATTTTCCTGAAAGTGACAGATTATGGGGTATTTTAGCATGGTTTTAAGATTTTTATTCTGGGGTATTTAAGCATGGTTTTTAGACTTTTTAAGGTTTTAAAATTGAAGGCCAAACATTGTTTTGAAGAAAGTGGAAAATTTAAGATTGAGACAGATAAGAAACATGATCAAAGGGTTGTTCTGACGATGTTTTTATGGAGAAGTCTAACAGAACACTGAAGAAATCTGTTGCAGGCTTGCATTTTTTTTGGACTATCAGAATTTTTGCTGGACTACCTGGATTTTAGATCCAGTAGTCCGAGGGACTACCTTGTGAAAAATGTTAGTGTCTAACCCTGACAAACCATGAACAAGTCCCTTTAAAGGAAGTTAAAAGGTTTTACAACACAAACATAATATGTGTTGAACAAAGACTCTTGCAAGTGTCCCCTTGAGGCTCATTCAATGCGCACCAAAAGTGCCCTTTCTGATAAAGCACTGATGAATTACTGTATTCCATGTTTTCAGGTGGTGCCCTGTCCAACAGCCTGGCCCTGTTTACAGATGTTCTCCATCTTGGCAGCGACCTGTTCAGTTTCCTCATATCCCTGTTTGCCATCTATCTATCCAAGAAGCAGGCAACACAAAACATGTCCTTCGGATACCATCGTGCAGGTTAGTAGCTATTTGGTCGCGATAAATGAAAGAACATTACATCTATGGCCATTAAACTATGGACAAAGTCATTAAATAGTTGATTCAGATGCATGTACTGAGACCATCGGATATCATCGTTAGGTCTGTAACCTTTACCAATTTGGCAGGGATAAATTACATTTAAGTACATTTTATAATTACACATATTGTCATCAATCTTTGGACAAAGGTATGAAATAATTGTTTTCGATACTTTGGACACCATTGGACAGGTTCGTAGCGAGTGGAAATATATGACAGGATTACATTAAAATATGTAACAGTAATACACCTATGTCCATGAAACTGTGGACAAAGCCATTAAATTGTTGCCTTCAATACAGATGTACTTTGGCCATAAAAAAACAGGTTTAAAGGGATCATTAAGAATTAATTATACATATTAGGCTTTGGACTAAGATAAATATAATATATAATTCACCTTTAAACATGTCATTATTTGTGAAACATTTTATTGGTTTGTCTGATTTTTTATTTTTTTATTAGAAAATTGAGATTTTGGCATAGCAAGCTTCTGTGCAAAAATCAATTGCCATTCAAAAGTAAAATGTTAACAACTTATTATTAAACTAAAAAAATTGCACTTGAATTGTACATAACTTTCCTTGCAAATTAAACCAGTATATTTGAAAAGTCACCTGGCTTTTTCAGGACATTTTTATATTATTGTATTATTCATCAACTCCGTCTATTTTGGGCCAATTAGACGCCAATTATCCAACATGGTATTGTAATTTTCTCAATTTCTGCAATTTTCTTCCTGATAAGGCAAAAGTGCCTGTGGTTAAATATAAGCTTGTGACAGTGGCTGGATTTGGAGGAAGTTTTCTGATATGGTTTATACATGTACATACCAAGTTTAATAGCTGATAATATGCTAGGGTAATTAATATGCAGATAATAGTGACAAAAAGTGAGGAAAAATGTTTGTAACACAGAAAGAAGTTAAAACTGAAGGATATTTTTCAAGTCCATAAATAGACAGATTGACAAGTGACGAAACAATTCATATTTTGCAAAGAAATCAAACCTCTGACCAATGGCCTACTCAGGTTGGCTAGTTTGCATATAAATACATGTAAACAAAAACGTTTGATATATTTTATATATTTATATATATCTATACGATCTATAGCACATACGATCTAGCACATAGCCAATAATTATATAATTATTTTCTTGAGAGAATAAATGGGTATTATAATCTGCAGTAAAATTCGGTACATATAGATGATATAGAAATATATCAGTCCATTGACATACAATGACCCAATTTAAGCTATGTTGAAGTGGTCGCAAACGAGTATTCCAAATAAAGGGATTAGATGTACGATTTTATATTGCAGTTCATCCAGTCATAAAGAATTTATTTCATTCCCCGTCTAAACCAAATATTGACCTCGAGATTAACAATGAAATATACATTTGATAAGTTTAAGATTGTATATATAAATTGACTTTCACATGTTAATTTTTGACAAACGGTATTAAAATAATGTGCTCCGGCACTGTAAAAAATGTAGTTTTTCAAATTTCATTGAACATTGATTTCTCTTTGGCTGGAGGTTTTATGTTTGATCAAATATAACAAAAAACTGATTTTTTAAAATGAAATTAATAAAGTAACTTTATAAAAAATAATTATTAAAAGAAAATCAGAAAATAAAAATAAAACAAAATATTGTGGCAGCAGCAGTCTCGGGTTGGCAACCATATACGCTCCACTGCAGTTGGCAGATACTGTTTTATGGTTACATGTAATCTACATGTACTTTATATACACTGGATTACTATCATAGATCTTTTATAGCAAGCTGGTAAATCTACTGTTTTTGTAGAGCGCTTTAGTTCACATTAACCTAGTTTATGACAAAATTTAATGGGTTTTAATTGCGAAAAACCCAAAATTGCAACAGTGAGTGTTTAGACTGTGAAAATGACAAGTCACAGCTTAACCTAAAAAATCTAAAATCCAAAACTACAGACTCTTTTATTCTTGACAGTGAATTTTAAAACATAACCTTTAATTTAATTATCTTGGCCTTACACATGTGATTCTTCCAAAATCTTACTATCATTAAATTCACTTTCTATGCTGTATTTCTCCATGTATTTTTTTATTGCTGCTAGCAGATGAGGATTGAAAGATAAAACTTTACAAAACACTAAAAAGTCCTTTTTACTTTAACTATCAAATGCTTGTGGTAGTTGAACGCCTGTTAATGGGCTCAATTGGCAATTGACATTCTTGATTTTATTGCAAGATATGAAGTGACTTTATTTTAAACAATATGGCTGGTAACAAGATGTATATTGTGTATCCCTCAATGCTTTGCACATACATGCAACACAGTTAATAATAGAAATTCATTTCATTAATACTTCTATTTGACTTTAGATGACTATTTTTTGGGTTTTACCCTGGCTTTAAAAAGGTTTGGATACTGTAAAAAAAGAACCGGGTGCTGCAGAAAAGGGCAGGGTGCTGTACAAAAGGCACAGGGTGGTGCAGAAAAGGGACAGGATGGTGCAAAAAAGGGACAGGGAAGTGCAGAAAAGGGCAGGGTGGTGTTGAAAAGGGCAGTGTGCTGTACCAGAGGTACAGGGTGGTGCAGAATAGGGACAGGATGGTGCAAAAAATGGCAGGGTGGTGCAGAAAAGGGACAGGGTGGTGCAGAAAAGGGACAGGATGGTGCAAAAAAGGGACAGGGTGGTGCAGAACAGGGCAGGGTGGTGCAGAAAAGGGACAGGGTGGTGCAGAAAAGGGACAGGATGGTGCAAAAAAGGGACAGGGTGGTGCAGAACAGGGCAGGGTTGTGCAGAAAAGGGACAGGGTGGTGCAGAACAGGGCAGGGTGGTGCAGAAAAGGGACAGGGTGGTGCAGAAAAGGGCAGGGTGTTGCAGTAAAGGGACAGAGTGGTGCATAAAAGGGACAGGTTGGTGCAGAAAAGGGCAGGGTGTTGCAGAAAAGGGACATGGTATTGCAGAAAAGGGACAGGCCGGTGCAGAAAAGGGACAGGGTGGTGCTGAACAGGGCAGGTTGGTGCAGAAAAGGGACAGTGTGGTGCAGGAAAGGGCAGGGTGGTGCAGTAAAGGGACAGAGTGGTGCAGAAAAGAGACAGGTTGGTGTAGAAAAGGGCAGGGTGTTGCAGAAAAGGGACATGGTATTGCTAAAAAGGGACAGGCAGGTGCAGAAAAGGGACAGGGTGGTGCAGAAAAGGGCAGGGTGGTGCAGAAAAGGGCAGGCTGGTGCAAAAAAGGGACAGGGTGGTGCAGAAAAGGGACAGGGTGGTGCAGAAAAGGGACAGGTCGGTGCAGAAAAGGGCAGGGTGGTGTAGAAAAGAGACAGGTTGGTGTAGAAAAGGGCAGGGTGTTGCAGAAAAGGGACATGGTATTGCAGAAAAGGGACAGGCCAGTGCAGAAAAGGGACAGGGTGGGGCAGAAAAGGGCAGGGTGGTGCAGAAAAGGGACAGGGTGGTGCAGAACAGGGCTGGCTGGTGCAAAAAAGGGACAGGGTGGTGCAGAAAAGGGACAGGTCGGTGCAGAAAAGGGCAGGGTGGTGCAGAAAAGGGACAGGGTGGTGCAGAAAAGGGACAGGATGGTGCAAAAAGGGACAGGGTGTTGCAGAACAGGGCAGGGTTGTACAGAAAAGGGACAGGGTGGTGCAGAAAAGGGACAGGATGGTGCAGAACAGGGCAGGGTGGTGCAGAAAAGGGACAGGGTGGTGCAGAAAAGGGCAGGGTGGTGCAGTAAAGGGACAGAGTGGTGCAGAAAATGGCAGGGTGTTGCAGAAAAGGGACATGGTGTTGCAGAAAAGGGACAGGCTGGTGCAGCAGAAAAGGGACAGGCCGGTGCAGAAAAGGGACAGGGTGGTGCAGAAAAGGGCAGGGTGGTGCAGATAAGGGCAGGGTAGTGCAGAAAAGGGCAGGATGCTGCAGAAAAGGGCAAGGTGCTGCAGAAAAGGGACAGGCTGCTGCAGAACAGGGCAGGATGGTGCAGAAAAGGGGCAGGGTGGTGCAGAAAAGGGGCAGGATGGTACAGTAAAGGGCAAGGTGGTGCAGAAAAGGGCAGGATGCTGCAGAAAAGGGACAGGGTGCTGCAGAAAAGGGAAGTATGCTGCAGAAAAGGGACAGACTGCAGCAGAAAAGAAACAGGGTGCTGCAGGAAAGGGACAGGTTGCTACAGAGAAGGGACAGGGTGCTAATGCTGAAAATAGCACATTGCCAATGGCTGTAATGGGTTTCAAATGTCAAATAAGTCAAGTTTGTATGTATCTATTACATACAAATGTATAAAGTAGGGATGTAAACGATTGGCAAAATCGATATTCGAATATTCGGTAATTCTTTCGATCGAATATTCGAATATTCGATAAAAATTGAATCTTTAAAAAGTTATAGTTATCTATTAATTTTAGTTATAAACCACGATACCCTTTTCTTTATCTGTCGAATGTTTCTAGTGTTATCGTAATACAATACAATACATAGCAGCGTGTCGAATATTACTACATCGACATATGAAATACATATCTAGCACATAACAAGCACATAACAAGCACATACAATTCAATGAAATCACTCATCAATAAAATCATCACATATGATGGCCTTGTTCTTATTCAGAAATATTATCTTATCAACAAGATCACATGACAGTCTGTTTCTAAGTTTGTTAACAATGAGTCCGGCGCAGGAGAAAATTATTTCTGATGGCACAGACGTCGCAGGTATCCCAAGCAGTTGGCGAGCAACATGTGCAACGCGAGGAAAGCGTCCCTCGTTCTTTTTCCATCATGCAAGTGGAGTGGCCTCCTCGTCGGAAGGTTCGTGCCGGTACCGACGGTTCTTTGGAACCATGAAGCTAAGACGGGGTCGTTTGGAGGGTGTTGACGCACTCTCGTCGGGGTTGGCAACCGAAATGGAACATCGTCCAATCTACTCTCGAGCGCATCTTCCGTGTAGCGCCGCTGTTCCGTTGACAGGAAGTCCAGGTCTTTGTAGCGGGGGTCCAATAGAGCGGCAAGGACTAGGGTGGATGTGGCGGTGGCATCGTTCGAAGGTCGGAAGCGGCGACGAAGCTCAGCAGCAATAACACCCTTCACTTCCTTGACGACATGGAAATCAGCCTCGCATGCACGGAGTGTGTTGTCCAAAAGACTTGTCACGATGAGATAAACTTCACTGCATGACACGTTCTTCTCCGTTGACATATACGAAGTCGTCTCAGTCAAATGACTGAGTATGTCACTCAGCTCGGAGACGACGGTCCACTCGCCGTCCTTCAACGACAGGTGCTGGCCGGCCTTCCGGGTAACCCGAGTGTCCAGCATGAGGTCGGACAGGACGCGGCGTTGCTCGTTCAGCCAGGCCAGTATAGCATGCGTGATGTTCCATCGGGTTGTAACATCCTGCACCAGCTCGTGTTTGGGCACCTTTAGAGTAGCTTGGCGCTTGCGCATTTCGGCCGTCAATGTAGTCGAGTGTTTGATGTGCCCGACCAGCTTACGACATCTGGAGACGACCCTGTTGACATCCGGGAGAGCAAATGCCGGCTTGATGGCCAGCTGCAGTGTTTGCCCAAAGCACCCAGAACACAAATCATGTTTAAGACCAGAAACGCTAAACTTTTTCATTGATTGCTGTTTACTGCTTTCACTTTGAGAACTCGGATGCTTAGCCTTCACGTGATTCCAGAGATTAGTCGTCGTGCCCATGTACGACAACCTCACACTGCATAGTTTGCACGTGACAGATTTCTTGTCAACAGAGCGCGTGAAATAAGTCCATACTTCAGATGTGGCTGGCATCTTTTACGTTGTTAAGAAATACAAATCTAATATATAATAATAATAATAAGTTTAACTTATAATGTTTTGCGAACATATATTCTGAAGGAATGAAGTGGTATCTACTTTCAGCGTATAATATCAATCACCGATTTGAGCAATATTGCTCAGCTTAATTGGCAGGCAAACTGACAAGAGGGTGTGAAGGCCGCTTCATTAAATTCTAAATTGGCATGGTCATTTAAAAGAACTGAAAATCAATTAAACTTGTTTGATGTCACTTCCTAATAGCCAGTTATTTTACAATTATGGACACTGTTTATAGTACCCTACGATCGATCCCTAATTGACACATGACGCACACTCGATTGTCATCTCGTTAACGCCTCAGGCACAAGATGCGTATTGTTGTAAAAACAAGACAATATAATTTTAAACACAACAACTGCCCTAAAGACTCAAGGTTTATATCATTATTTTTTGAAAAAAATAATCGAATATTCGAATACCGATTTTAACATTCGAATACTAAACGTTCGATCGAATATTCGAATATTCGAATATTCGTTTGCATCCCTAGTATAAAGTATTTGACAGTTTTAAAGCATTTTATAGAAGGGTGTTCATGTTGGTCTCCATGAGGGCAGAAGAGTGCTGCCATCTGTAGTGCAGGGTGCAGCATCCTTCCGTAACTCTTTAGCTAAAACCCTACTACATATTACATGTACATACTTTTTATTATTACAAATTAAAGAAATAATGATTTTGTCTAGTATATGTATTGTCTTTTCTTACCAGTATTTTTAGCTCATTTATTTTTCACATGCATTTTATAATACAAATCAACACATACATGTTCATTTTTAAATAATGCATAATAACAATTCCGTGCCTTTTCCATTGATCTGGTTAAGCACACACATACGCATATGCACACACCAACACGCATACGTGGACGTACACCAATAGGAGAATTCTCACACACACCCACAGGAACACATTTAAAGAAAATCAATTGAAGTTTAGTACATGTATTGTCTGTTGTAACCAGTATATTGATATACGTGCATGGACATTTCAAGATGTCGCAGTTTTCATTTAATTGCCTCGATCCAGGCAATAAAGATAAAGAAAAAACTGAAGGCTGACAATATGAAGATGAATCAAATTGATAATGGAGATTCAAATTAAAAGAAGAAACAGCTGCCTCTATGGCCAGCATCTCAAATTAATATACACAAAAGCATGAAAAGTTACCAGTCTATGATGCTATGAGGTAAGTCACAAAAGTATGAAAGGTTACCAGTCTATGATGATATGATGTAGGTCACATGGCATGAAAGGTTACCAGTCTATGATGTTGTGAAGTAGGTCACATGGCATGAAAGGTTACCAGTCTATGATGATATGATGTAGGTCACATGGCATGAAAGGTTACCAGTCTATGATGTTGTGAAGTAGGTCACATGGCATGAAAGGTTACCAGTCTATGATATTGTGAAGTAGGTCACATGGCATGAAAGGTTACCAGTCTATGATGTTGTGAAGTAGGTCACATGGCATGAAAGGTTACCAGTCTATGATGTTGTGAAGTAGGTCACATGGCATGAAAGGTTACCAGTCTATGATGTTGTGAAGTAGGTCACATGGCATGAAAGGTTACCAGTCTATGATGTTGTGAAGTAGGTCACATGGCATGAAAGGTTACCAGTCTATGATGTTGTGAAGTAGGTCACATGGCATGAAAGGTTACCAGTCTATGATGATATGATGTAGGTCACATGGCATGAAAGGTTACCAGTCTATGATGTTGTGAAGTAGGTCACAGGGCATGAAAGGTTACCAGTCTAAGATGCTATGATGTAGGTCACAGGGCATGAAAGGTTACCAGTCTATGATGCTATGATGTAGGTCACAGGGCATGAAAGGTTACCAGTCTATGATGTTGTGAAGTAGGTCACAGGGCATGAAAGGTTACCAGTCTATGATATTGTGAAGTAGGTCACAGGGCATGAAAGGTTACCAGTCTATGATGTTGTGAAGTAGGTCACATGGCATGAAAGGTTACCAGTCTATGATGTTGTGAAGTAGGTCACAGGGCATGAAAGGTTACCAGTCTATGATGCTATGATGTAGGTCACAGAGCATGAAAGGTTACCAGTCTATGATGCTATGATGTAGGTCACAGGGCATGAAAGGTTACCAGTCTATGATGTTGTGAAGTAGGTCACAGGGCATGAAAGGTTACCAGTCTATGAAGCTATAATGTAGGTCACAGGGCATGAAAGGTTACCAGTCTATG
This sequence comes from Mya arenaria, assembly GCF_026914265.1. Classification (NCBI taxonomy): domain Eukaryota; kingdom Metazoa; phylum Mollusca; class Bivalvia; order Myida; family Myidae; genus Mya; species Mya arenaria. The sequence goes on along the minus strand of NC_069128.1, from coordinate 41,808,905 downwards.
ATATTGTGAAGTAGGTCACAGAAGCATGAAAGGTTACCAGTCTATGATGCTATAATGTAGGTCACAGGGCATGAAAGGTTACCAATCTATAATGCTATGATGTTGGTCACAGAATCATGAAAGGTTACCAGTCTTTGATGCTATGAGGTAGGTCACAGGGCATAAAAGGTTACCAGTCTATGATGCTATTATGTTGGTCACAAAATCATGAAATGTTACCAGTCTATGATGCTATGATGTCGGTCAAAGAAGCATAACAATTTACCAGTCTATGATGTAGGTCGAAATATAGATAAAACATGTATTATGATTATTATGTTTTATTGAAGTTTAATTTTTTTATTTTCGATATGTGTATTGCACTCTCACTTTTAACAGTTGTTAGTTTTATTTTACCTTTTTTAATGCATATATTTACAGTTATATATCATTACAAACAATGCATATATATTTACAAATTGGTCAGGCCCCAAGTCATTACAACATTAGCAAAAAGCCCTCCACTGAGTCTGTTATAGTCAAAATAGCAATAATATTGAAAAGATATGGGGGGGGGGGGGGTATTGGTGAACAGGGCTTAAAAAAACTTGTCTGGATGAATTTTGACCTTGCCAGACCAATTTCAGTAACAGAAAAAGACTGAAAAATCTGTCAAATTTGTTCATTACTTTGGTCAAAAGTCAGTTAAAAATGTAAAACACTAACAGTGTGTCATTCAGGGCGATATGCTCGATAACTTTTCCGAAATACAACTCTTTCGAACCGGCCTGTTTTTGACACTCTTTTTCTCCTTTTTTTTGGAGTGGGGGGGGGGGTGCATCATGGACAACTACAGGCCACATCATGAACAACTACAGTGATAAAATTCAGCTATGAAGATGCCATCCCCTAAGTTTTTCATAGCTGATTTTGTTTTTGGTTTCTAGTAGTCTGATACCTCTTGTCAGCCATGCCTTAAATGTCAGCTATATTCATCTGGACGAATACAGGTTTTTTTCTGAGATAGAAGCAGCTGGCAGAAAGCTAGAAGGTAATTAAGGTGCTATAAAGTACTTGATTAAGACTTCTTGCCAATAAAATGAATGTCCATAAATATTTATTGCTTTATATATGGGACATTGTAAGGAAAAATAAGTTGAGGTAAAAATGACATTTTAAATTTTTGCAAAACATCTGGCCTCACAGGAATGCAAACGTAGTTATTTTTATATTCATTAAAAGAATCTATAATGCAATTTTTACACATTGTTATAAATTTTGTTTTGTAATCCTATGACAGTTTTTTCTTTCATAAAATTGTGTTTGATTTGAATATGAAAATGAGAATTTGACAGATTTTGATTTATATCAATTGTTTCTTTCTTATATACATAAGTAGTAATGCTTACAGTATTTGGAAGATAAGAAAATGTGTAGTGAATTTTACTCAATTTTCTCTCATTAAAATTATTCATGTGGTTATGGGTAAAACAAACATTGACTTTTATGATTTTTATGAAATTTTGATTTCAGTTACATACTGTATTATACTGTGTATAGGACACACTTTTTTACCCCAGAATGTTGGGGGAAAAATTGCATGCGTCCTATATTTTTTATTAGGTTTTGATTTTTTTTCTTGAGTCCATTTCAGATCGAAATTAAAAAACTGATGGAAATAATTTTCTATGATCATTTATGATTTAAGACCATTACAAGAAATACATGACAAAGGTTTCTCTTCACTTCACTTTGCTGTCACGCAACTACAAGAGTGACCAAGCCCTTATTAACTTACGTCTGTATACTAAGTTAAGCTACATGGTACATGTATATATTTCGACTATTTCAGAAGTTTTAAGAGTGTTTTTGATCAGGGTAGTGACGGCGATGCTGGTGTAGGATGTATATTTCAACTATTTATTCTGTGGTTCTAGAAGTGTGGATGAGTGTGTTTGTGATTTGGGTGGTGACGGCATTGCTGGTGTTAGTTGCCATTTAAGGGAATTTTATGCGTATATTTTGACTATATTCAGAGGTTTTGGGAGCGTTAATAAGCATGTTTTTGATCTGGGTGGTGACAGCGATGCTGGTGTAGGTTGCCATTTAAGAGAATTGTACATGAATATATTTCGACTACTTTCAGAGGTTCTTGGAGCGTTAATGAGCGTGTTCGTGATCTGGGTGGTGACAGCGGTGCTAGTATACGTGGCCATCGAGAGAATCGTCCATGAACACTACAAGGAGGTCAAGGCTGACGAGATGCTGATAACCGCGGTGCTGGGTGTCATCTTTAATGTTGTGTATGTAACCAGAGCAAAAATTGAAATAACTGTTCTTTAGTGAATGCTCGAAAAAGGGATGTCTGAAAGTTTTGAAGATCAATTATGATAAACTGATATAGATAACAGTCTTGTTTCCTGTAAGCTGTGCTAACAATTGGATCTGCATACGTATTAAGGAAGAATCTTATGAAAATTAGAAAATATTTGAACTTTAGTGTAAAATTTGGAATTGTTATTATTATTTTTTTAAACTTGGCATTATCATTTAATTTTCCATATTTTAATTACAGAATATACATTAAGCACAACAATCTCTACAAGTGAAGTAAAACAGTTAGGAAATGATAGAATATAATCAATAGGTACAATTTTTATCTAAAATGCTTCTGTAATATGGCCCAGGAATGATTATATAGTATTTGCTGGCTCTCTTTGGTTTGAAAATCTTATCAGTATCATGATACACCTATTTATTACATGTGCATTGTGTAGTGTAATTCATATTTGCAAACAGCTGCAAGTGCATTGTGAAGTGTAATTCATATTTGCAAACAGCTGCAAGTGCATTGTGTAGTGTAATTCATATTTGCAAACAGCTGCAAGTGCATTGTGTAGTGTAATTCATATTTGCAAACAGCTGCAAGTGCATTGTGTAGTGTAATTCATATTTGCAAACAGCTGCAAGTGCATTGTGTAGTGTAATTCATATTTGCAAACAGCTGCAAGTGCATTGTGTAGTGTAATTCATATTTGCAAACAGCTGCAAGTACATTCTTTTGCAATTGCATTTTTTTTGGCAAATCTCCATACATAAATACTTACAACATAAGTCCTTATATACTTTTTCTCTCAATTATTTTTGTGGTGTTACACTCATAGCTTACCATACTTAATTTCCCCGACTGTAATAAGTGTGGCACTACACCAGAGTTAACCATACATTTTGTTTCCCTTCATAATGGGAGTGGCACTTCACCAGAGCCAACCATACATTCTTTTTTCCTCTATAAAGTGTGTGGCACTTCACCAGAGCCAACCATACATTCTTTTTTCCTCTATAAAGTGTGTGGCACTTCACCAGAGTTAACCATACATTTTGTTTCCCTTCATAATGGGTGTGGCACTTCACAAGAGCCAACCATACATTCTTTTTTCCTCTATAAAGTGTGTGTAACTTCACCAGAGCCAACCATACATTTTGTTTCCCTTCATAATGGGTGTGGCACTACACCAGAGCAAACCATACATTCTTTTTTCCTCTATAAAGTGTGTGGCACTTCACCAGAGCCAACCATACATTTTGTTTCCCTTCATAATGGGTGTGTTACTTCACCAGAGCCAACCATACATTCTTTTTTCCTCTATAAAGTGTGTGGCACTTCACCAGAGCCAACCATACATTCTTTTTTCCTCTATAAAGTGTGTGTAACTTCACCAGAGCCAACCATACATTTTCTTTCCCTTCATAATGGGAGTGGCACTTCACCAGAGCCAACCATACATTCTTTTTTTCTCTATAAAGTGTGTGGCACTTCACCAGAGCCAACCATACATTTTGTTTCCCTTCATAATGGGTGTGGCACTACACCAGAGCAAACCATACATTCTTTTTTCCTTTATAAAGTGTGTGGCACTTCACCAGAGCCAACCATACATTTTGTTTCCCTTCATAATGGGTGTGGCACTTCACCAGAGCCAACCATACATTCTTTGTTCCTCTATAAAGTGTGTGGCACTTCACCAGAGCCAACCATACATTTTGTTTCCCTTCATAATGGGTGTGACACTTCACCAGAGCCAACCATACATTCTTTTTTCCTCTATAAAGTGTGTGTAACTTCACCAGAGCCAACCATACATTTTTTTCCTCTATAAAGTGTGTGTTACTTCACCAGAGCCAATCATACATTCTTTTTTCCTCTATAAAGTGTGTGGCACTTCACCAGAGCCAACCATACATTTTGTTTCCCTTCATAATGGGAGTGGCACTTCACCAGAGCCAACCATACATTCTTTTTTTCTCTATAAAGTGTGTGGCACTTCACCAGAGCCAACCATACATTCTTTTTTCCTCTATAAAGTGTGTGGCACTTCACCAGAGCCAACCATACATTTTGTTTCCCTTCATTATGGGTGTGGCACTTCACCAGAGCCAACCATACATTTTGTTTCCCTTCATAATGGGAGTGGCACTTCACCAGAGCCAACCATACATTCTTTTTTCCTCTATAAAGTGTGTGGCACTTCACCAGAGCCAACCATACATTCTTTTTTCCTCTATAAAGTGTGTGGCACTTCACCAGAGCCAACCATACATTTTGTTTCCCTTCATTATGGGTGTGGCACTTCACCAGAGCCAACCATACATTCTTTTTTTCTCTATAAAGTGTGTGGCACTTCACCAGAGCCAACCATACATTTTGTTTCCCTTCATAATGGGAGTGGCACTTCACCAGAGCCAACCATACATTCTTTTTTTCTCTATAAAGTGTGTGGCACTTCACCAGAGCCAACCATACATTCTTTTTTCCTCTATAAAGTGTGTGGCACTTCACCAGAGCCAACCATACATTTTGTTTCCCTTCATTATGGGTGTGGTTATACACCAAAGTCAACCATATTTTCTTTTTCCTCCATAATTGGTGTGGTACTACACTCAAAGCAAAACATACATTATTTTCCCCTCCATAATTGAAGTAGTACTACACTCAAAGCAAAACATACATTATTTTTCCCTCTCCATAATCGGTGTGGCTATACACTCAACAGTAACCATACATTCTTTTCCCCTCTATAATGGGTGTGGTTATACACCAGAGCCAACCGTACGTTTTTTTTTTCTCCCATAATGAGTGTGGTGTTACACAAGAGCTAACCATACATCCCCCCATTATGAGTCAGTGTGGTGTTATACAAGAGCTAACCATACATCCCCCATTATGAGTTTGGTGTTACACAAGAGCTAACCATACATCCCCCCATTATGAGTGTGATGTTACACAAGAGCTAACCATACATCCCCCATTATGAGTGTGGTGTTACACAAGAGCTAACCATACATCCCCCATTATGAGTGTGGTGTTACACAAGAGCTAACCATACATCCCCCCATTATGAGTTTGGTGTTACACAAGAGCTAACCATACATCCCCCCATTATGAGTGTGATGTTACACAAGAGCTAACCATACATCCCCCCATTATGAGTGTGGTGTTACACAAGAGCTAACCATACATCCCCCCATTATGAGTGTGGTGTTACACAAGAGCTAACCATACATCCCCCATTTTTTCCTCCATAATGTATGTGGTGCTACATGTGAGCTAACCATATGTTCTTTTACCCTTCAGAATGGGAGTTGTACTTCACTCAGAGATCTGCTGTAGGGGCGGAGGATCACGACCATCATTCGGACATGGCCACTCCCACGGAGGAGGGTCCTCAAACCATTCCCATCACCATGGCAACAACCATGACACCTTGCAGCATTCCCACCAGTATGGTTGATTACTTATGTATACTTAATTATAATACAACCTACATTTTCAGCCAATGAAATTGCAGATAGACAATTATTAAGTACTAGGCTTAATCATTAAGAAATTTCAACTTCCCTGGGTGTTTAAAGGTCCGCCTACTGCCAATCATCCAATACACACTCCCTGTGTAAGTTTTTGCGTTGACATGGACAATGTGTCAGCCAATGAGTTGGTATTCTAAGTCAGTTAGTAACCATTTAAGCCATAAAACATTAATTTACAAACAGAAATATGAAAATCTACAATCTGATTTTAAGTCAGCAATCTTATATCATGGGTTTGCACATATTTACACGAAAAAAATTCTCTTTCAAAGACAAAAATAATAGCTTTAATGCTACTTTCTTACCTTAAAAAAGTGTGTGTGAAAGATAATAAAAATATGTTTAAGTGTAGATTGGTTTACATGACCATATTATACTGTGTATAGTACGCTAGCATAAATAGGACGCTGACAAAAAAAAATGGTGAAAAACGGGTAAAAACAATGTGCCACTTTTTCTGTATTAAAGCTATTTACATTTTAGCCAAAGTTTGTCAGGTTTAAATGACAACTTTTCTTTACGAACATAAATTATTTCAGATCTTCCAGTGGTTATCAGCCCTTATTGGCAGAGGATGGTGTAGGAATGCCAGACTCTCTGGAGAATGAGCCTGGAACCCTGGAGGAGGCTGAACCCATAGAGCCCACAAAACCCCACCCCAAAAACATCAACGTGCGGGCGGCTTTTATCCATGTTGTTGGTGACATTATACAGAGCCTTGGGGTGCTACTGGCTGCCATTATTATTAAACTCAAGGTAAAGTGAAAAAATAAGGTAATTTTGAATGTAATAAATATGAGGTAACACGAAGCATTAAAGAAGTTTTTATTGTTATAAATTTGTTATAAATTTGAGGTAAAGTGGAAAATTAAAGTAGTTTTTATTGTTAAAAATTTGTGGTTTCAAAGATAAAATCAAAGTATTATTTATTATAATTTTAGATAAAGTGAATATAAAAATAGCTTTGATTATAATAAATTTGAGGTAAAGTGGAAAATAACAATTAGCTTTGATTATGATAAATTTGAGGTAAAGTGGAAAATTAAAGTAGTTTTTATTGTTAAAAATTTGTGGTTTCAAAGATAAAATCAAAGTATTATTTATTATAATTTTAGATAAAGTGAATATAAAAATAGCTTTGATTATAATAAATTTGAGGTAAAGTGGAAAATAACAATTAGCTTTGATTATAATAAATTTGAGGTAAAGTGGAAAATAATAATAATAATAATAATAATAAAATCTTTATTTTAAGAAGGTGACATATTAAGATCATGTACAAAACTACAGAATCTTATTTTCGATATGGCCCTCTGAAACAGAATGAAAATATGGCAAATAATCATAAGACAAACATGAAGACGATGCTAACAACGATGACGATGATGATGATGATTATAAGTATGCTGTTGATGCTGACGATAATGATGCATATGATGACATGATGATGATGTTGAATCAATATTAGACAGATACTCTCAGTTAAATATAATTATGAATAAAACATCACAATTTGTATAATCACAAGTTTCCTATGAGGTACTGTTTGACCTTTATTTTATACGTATTAAAGTTTTTTGATTCTCGTATTTCCAAAGGTATATTATTCCAAACAATTCTGCTGTAATATAATTAGTACGAGGTCTAGTTTGTAAAACAATATCTTTGTGTGCCATTGATCTTAGCATATATACATTATTGTCTGAAACTGTTACTAATTCTGACATATATGATGGAGCCATGCTATTCAACGTCTTGTAAACTAATACTGCTGCGTGGTATTTACATCTATCCGAGAAGTTTAGCCATTTTAGTTCTTTAAATAGATTTGTTGATGAATCTCGTTTAGATTTACCAAGTATGATTTTTGCAATTCGTTTTTGTAAGTTATTTATTAAACAATAATAACAATTAGCTTTGATTATAATAAATTTGAGGTAAAGTGGAAAATAACAATTAGCTTTGATTATAATGAATTTGAGGTAAAGTGGAAAATAACAATTAGCTTTGATTATAATAAATTTGAGGTAAAGTGGAAAATAACAATTAGCTTTGATTATAATGAATTTGAGGTAAAGTGATAATAAAAATCGCTTTGATTGTAATGAATTTGAGGAAAAGTTGGAAATAAAAATAACTTTGATTGTGATGAATTTGAGGTAAAGAGGTAAATAAAAATGGCTTTGATTGTAATGAATTTGAGGTATAGTTGGAAATAAAAATAACTTTGATTGTAATGAAATTGCGTCAAAGTGGAAACTAAAAGTAGTTTTGAATTTGATAAATTTTAGGTTAAATGAAAAATAAAAGTAACTTTGATTGTTATAAATTCATGGTTAAGTGGAAAAGGGAGTTTGGATTGGATAGGGTACATATAAAAATTAGGACTGGCCATAATTTGACTAAATTTTAAGTATCTCTTGTTATGTATGTATAAAAAACCATCTATTATTTAAATTAACATAAAAAGTGATACATTAATAACATAGTTTTGTTCTTTAAATATACAAATGACTATTCAAGATTGAAGATTCCTATATGGCAGTGATTATGCAAAAAACTGATATATTCATGAAATTATGGATGTTCAATAATAACACATGTTTCATTATATATTGATTTCACCAACAGATTTTGCTGTTGATTAATGCTGAACATTTTTTTACATATTATCGCGTAATATTTATGTTTAAAATTCTGTCCGCTTCAGATATCATGAAATATCAGATTGCTCAATGATTTGGTGGCAAAGTTTTCTATATGACAGTGATAAATCATAAACTGATATATTCATGAAATTGAGGGTGTTCAATAATAACATATGTTTGATTATACGTTAATCTAGGCAATAGATATTGCTGTTGTTCAGTGTTTTTCGGTTGGTCCTCTTCCATATTCCTCCAATAAAAGTGGCTCCATGCAGAACTCTGGTTGCCATAGCAACCGGCAGGAAAGAAAACTTTAAAAATCTTAAAAAAGAAACCTCTTGCCCAAATTTCAAAATTATTTCACAGGTGGCCCTGTATCAAATTCCTTCACTCCATCTTGATTCATAAAAATAAAAAATGGCCGCTAGGGGGTCAGCCCCTATTCACTATATGTCTATGTGGAAAACTTTGTCATATCAGGTGAGCGATTTAGGGCCATCTTGGCCCTCTTGTTATTTCACATAATCTTGTTGGTGATTTTTATACAGACTGTACATTTTCATTTTTTTTCATGTGTTCTTGAAAATCAAAAATTCAGTATATTGAAAACTTCCATTGTGAAGAGCCTCCAGATTACATGCCTTATTCCCGTTTTACAGCCAGAAGACAAGTACCGACTAGCAGACCCAATCTGTACATTCCTGTTCTCGGTTCTTGTCCTGTTCACCACAATAACTGTACTCCGTGACACACTCAGAATCATTATGGAAGGTAGGCATGTTTGCTTTTTTATAATAAAATATTTGCTATACAGTCGAAACATGTTGGCTGCCCAGTGTGTGGCTCGTTTTCCACATTGGCTTAAACTGAATGTAAAAGACCAATTTTTAAGTCTACTGGCCAAATGCCAAAAGAGCTTATGCGATGGTAATGTGTATGTAGTATGTGCGTCCGTGCATCTGTAAACAATTCCTTGTTAACATGATACAGCCTTCAGTTTTGATTGTATCTCGATGAAACTTGTACAGTATCTACATATCCATTAGTGCTTGGTTCCTTTCGAAAACCAGCCAGATCCGCCCATGCATGCCTAGATTATGGGCCTTGATACTAGTATAAGAATTCAGTGCGTCCGTAAACATTTCCTTGTTAACACAATACAGCCTTCAGTTTTGATTGTATCTTGATGAAACTTGTACAATATCTACATATTCATTAGAGCTGGGTTCCTTTCGAAAACCAGCCAGATCCGCCTATGCATGCCAAGATTATGGGCCTTGGTAGTATAAAAAAATGCTATTGTGTAAACAATTGCTTGTTAACACGATACAGTCTTCAGTTTTGATTGTATCTCGATGAAACTTGTACAGTATTTGGATATCCATTAGAGCTTGGTTCCTTTCGAAAGCCAGCTAGATCTGCCCATGCATGCCTAGATTATGGGCCTTGAAATGATTAGATTATGGGCCTTGATAGTATAAAAAGATGCTATTGTGTAAAAAATGCTTGCGAACATGATACAGTCTTCAGTTTTGATTGTATCTCGATGAAATTTGTACAGTATTCAGATATCCATAAGAGGTTGGTTCATTTCGAAAACAGTGATGTTGAACACACAAACCCAGCCAGTAGAGCAAAGGCTCTTTTGGGCCTCTTGTTTGTCTCTATGTTAGCATTCCCGCTTGGCTTTATATTCGCAAGGCTCAAAGTTTTTATTGCAGGTCCCTGGGATATCCAGTCAACGGGTTTCGACTGTATTAATAAAAATATAGCCCTGGGCCATACTCACTGTATATATGGCTCAGTCTTGAGTCTGACTTTCAGGCTCAGAAAACTGTATTCATAAATGTTTCAAAATATCTAAAATATAATTAATATTGACAAAGGATGTAAGCCTGATTGTAAAATGGATTATTTGTAAATAGACACAGCATTTTTAGCTCGACTATTCGAAGAATAAAGAGAGCTATCCTTGTCACCCGACCGTCGGCGTAACCACTTAAGTTAAAGTTTTTGTAACAGTTTGTGTACCTCCTCAAATATTGACATATGGCTTTGAAACTTTGCACACTTGTTCAACATCATGCCCCCAACCTGTATACAGGTAGAGATAACTCTATCAAGCATTTTGACAAAATTATGCCCCTTTTTTTTACTTAGAATTTACGTTAAAATTTGCGTACCACCTCAAATATTTTCCATTCAATTTATGTAAATATCTCAGCACATCATATATTGCATTGAAATCTAATCTAACAGTGATTCATGCATGTTTCGCCAAAACTTTTCAATCCATACACCGAAAAAGCGGCGGAATAGTCGAGCGCGCTGTCTCTGTGACAGCTCTTGTTTACCGTCTCTAATCCTGTAATAACAGTTTTACATCAAAATTAAAATTTTGCTTTTCTGAACCTGATTCTGAAACACAGGCTCATGGCGTAAGAGCATACAGTGTCCAGGTGCCGTTGGCGGAATAATTGGCTGTGGCTGTTGGCACCATGTAGAATCTCATAATAGCTACTGCACCCATTACCCAATTTATTTAAATTATACATGAGCGTGAAGCTCAAGTAGTATATTTCAATTTAATGAGACTAGTTGGTGTTGTAACTGTTTTGAACCATGTTTTCAAGACAACATTCAATAACAAGTGAAAATCTTGGTAGTTATCCGCATGCTAGTTATTGCACGGTAAGAATTCTGCCTGCTGGTTACTGTTCTGATATGAGGATTAATGAATGATGGAAAACAAGAAAAACACTTTTTATTTTTGTACAAATTGTTGTAACTGTTTGAACTATTCTCCTGTGATCTTGTAAGCATCTTTATGATAACAAGCACTAACATTTACCTAGTCCCATGACTAGGGTCTCCTGTCAATCTTGCGAAAATATTTTGTAGTCCTATTCCTTGGTCAACTGAGAATAATGGTCGATTGTTGGCGTCTGTGGTGCTCTTGATTTTAACAAGCTTAAAATTTGATATAAAAGATACAATGACCTTGATGGAATTTTGTGCAATGACCTTGATGGACTTTTGTACAGTGACCTTGATGGACTTTTGTACAATGTCCTTGATGGACTTTTGATGGACTTTAGTACAATGACCTTGATGGACTTTTGTACAATGTCCTTGATTGACTTTTGATGGACTTTTGTACAAAGACCTTGATGGACTTTTGTACAATGACCTTGATGGAATTTTGTACAATGACCTTGATGGACTTTTTGAACAATGACCTTGATGGAATTTTGAACATGACCTAGATGGAATTTTGGTGTATCCTTGAAAGTTTGAAATCTGCTCAAAAGTAATCAGATAACATGTATTACTGTATTGATTTAAATATCCTTCCGTTACAGGTATTTTAAGTTTGCCAAGAATTACAACCAAGTCGAAAAAAAAAATCTTCTTAATATTTTTCTTTAGCTATTGGAATTCAACTTAATTCAATTCTCTGCAGGTGTTCCCAAAGATACAAACTACTACGCCATAAAGTCCAGCCTGGCAAAGATACATGGCGTGCGGGCTGTACACGGGCTTACAGTTTGGTGCCTCACACTGGAGAAAAATGCCCTCGCTGTCCACCTTAGTGTTGGTAAGATGTTTCTATTATTCCTCTGACAAACAAAGTTTGAAGGCGGATGGACATATTGTAGTCACTCTGGGGGTAGCTTGTTGGTCAGTCCGTTGCAATTTTCCTTGTCAGAAGCATAACTTTAAAACTACTGAATGGAATTTAATTAAACTTAATACAATGATAGAACAGAATGAGTCAAATGTACATTGCCCAGGAATCATAACTCTATTTTAGCTTATTACAGAGTTATTGCCATTTGTTTCTTTTTCTTAGTATTCTTTCATTCAGATTATTTTGAATTAAGGTATCCCAATTATATGAATTTGGATGCTTGCATGGTGACCCCATGTTATGTTCGTAGTATCATTTAAAAGGGATTCATGTGTTGAGATAGAATATGTTAGAATTAAATGGGCACAATATAAGTTTACACTTATGTGAAAAAAAAGAGGTTTTAATACATTATTATTTTTAACTCATTTGACTAAATTGGTCTACAGATGATAGAAATATTATCTTTTATAAGTGTTTTTTTCAATTAATGGCTAGAATCATTTGCTTTTTTGGTTTCGATCATTAAAGTGAAATGAGTTAAACAGAATAATGCATTTAAATAAAAATTGCATCTATTATTAAAGTGTAAGCCTATATTATACCACTTTAAATAAAAAATAATATTACAAAAAAAATGTTATAACATTTTATCACATGATTTTCCTTGTTTCCATTGTAATATGATATTAATTATTTTTTTTTATTTTCCTTGTGTTATAGAATTTGGCATTGTCATTCCGACCAGTAAATTGAGTGTCATAACTTTTTTTAATGGAAAAAAGGTATAAATCTCCATAATAAGCAATGAGTGGGTCATGTGATAAAAAACATCTTACAATTGTTGTCATTCAATACAAACATTTGGTCATTTATTTGACATATAAGTAGTATGCAAGCAAAAAAAAAAACTCAAATGATTTAAAAGATTTAGATAATAAAGGCTCATTTGTACATTGGGGGCAAATTGTTATAAAGTGGATAGTTTAGCTGCAGGTTATCACTTGGTGAGTTTGCACATGCAAGCAATTGAATTAGTCATCAGTCCTCATTGGATAAATATTGACTAACCAATAAACATTTCGACTAACTTGTCGGTATTAAGGGTTTTTACCAGTTTTGTCACCAATTTTTTTTGCCTGCGTCCTATCTATGCTAGCGTCCTATACACAATATAATATTATACATTGTTAGTCTTACTCTCAAAATGTATTTGTACATCATATATCTTAATTTAGGTTTACTTTATGTCACATTTCAGATAAGGGTATAGGCCATCAAGCCATGCTAGCTGAGGCTGTAATACGGCAATTTCACTTTTTAAAATCTTATTTTAACATTGTACATTTCAGATAAAGGTATGAATCATCAAGCCATGCCAGCGATGGGTGATGGAAGTTGTACATCAGCAGTTCAACTTCTTAAAATCTTATTTTAACATTGTACATTTCAGATAAAGGTATGAATCATCAAGCCATGCCAGCAATGGGTGATGGAAGTTGTACATCAGCAGTTCAACTTCTTAAAATCTTATTTTAACATTGTACATTTCAGATAAAGGTATGAATCATCAAGCCGTGCCAGCGATGGGTGATGAAAGTTGTACATCAGCAGTTCAACTTCTTAAAATCTTATTTTAACATTGTACATTTCAGATAAAGGTATGAATCATCAAGCCATGCCAGCGATGGGTTATGGAAGTTGTACATCAGCAGTTCAACTTCTTAAAATCTTATTTTAACATTGTACATTTCAGATAAAGGTATGAATCATCAAGCCATGCCAGCGATGGGTGATGGAAGTTGTACATCAGCAGTTCAACTTCTTAAAATCTTATTTTAACATTGTACATTTCAGATAAAGGTATGAATCATCAAGCCATGCCAGCGATGGGTTATGGAAGTTGTACATCAGCAGTTCAACTTCTTAAAATCTTATTTTAACATTGTACATTTCAGATAAAGGTGTGGACCATCAAGCCGTGCTAGCAGAGGCCACGGAGGCTGTACACAATCAGTTTAACTTCTTACACACCACTATACAAGTGGAGGACCATGAACCTAAAACTGTGGCCGCCTGCTCCTCATGTCAGGAGCTCCGGAAATAGTCAATGGGGTTGGGGGTGGGTTGTGGGGGAGGGGGGGATGGCATGGGGAGTGAGGTTTTAACGGGTGTGAACATTGAACTGTGACCAACTGCTCCTTAAGTCAGGATTTCCGGAGCTCAGGAAAAAGTCCTTGTGTGAGTGCAAGGGGAGAGGTGTTTTAAAGGGTGTGAAGTTTGCAGTGGTTGTGTGCCCCTTTTGTCAAGAGCTGAGAAAAACAGTGCTGGCGGGAGTAGGGAGCAGGGAGAAGTGGTGTTGTAATGGTGTGGATTTTAAATTATGGCCACCTGTTCTGTGTGCCAGATATAATTGGTGTGACACAGGCAAACTGAAGACATTGACGTTCTGTTAATTGTATTGCTCTGTGGCTGCTGAATAATTTGCTTGTGGACTTCTAGTGGCATTGATTTTAAGAGATAGATTCGGACTTGTAGGCAGATTTTTTAACTTACCATGCACCTGTAGTGGTGGTAGGGTTTGATCACAATAACTCCCTTTCACACCTCCCTGATGCTCTCCATCTCTTTTTAAGCATTTTCAAGGAGAATTTAGAATATCACAATTGATTCATGTGGTAAATGAGGATTATAATCTTGGTGACGGTGGAAAAAGCACTACATTCATGTCACAATGCTTTACGTCACCGTGGACCATCACAGTTTACAGGGGAACCATTACAGCTGACAAGAACCATCACAGCTGACAGGGAAACCATTACAGCTTACAGGAGAACCAATACAGCTTACAGAGGAACCATTACTGCTGACGGGAACCATCACAGTTTACAGGGGAACCAATACAGTGTACAGGGGAACCATCACAGCTTACAGGGGAACCATTACAGCTTACAGATTAACCACTACAGCTTATAGGGGAATAATTACAGTTCCCTGACATTCCGGAACTTGTATTGGCTGTTTGGCTTTGTGTTTATTTAATGTGATATCATCTAATTGTCTCCTTGTTTCATACATGTTAACATGCAGAATATGATGAGAGAAGGTGTTCCTTTATAAATGATTATAATTTTGCCTCTGAACACTTCTAAGAATATATACTGGGACATTGCAGCAAGTAAAAATTGGTCTTACAGATAATATGATGTAAGCACTCGAAGATGACATTATTGTTTCCTGTGATGGCAAGCAGAATGGCAGGTCCCATGGCGGATCTCATGTCTTAAACATGATGGATACATTCAAGATGGATATTGTTTCTTTTTCTGTAAATTATGTTTTACAGCATGCCAAAATTCATTCGTTTAAACTCAGTTATCTTTGGCAAGCTTTGGGACCTCGTAAATAGGCTTCAAATTATACATTAATGTGATGAAACTGCTGGCGATTAACTCAATTATCATTATGCTAAGTAGACCCAATCATAACAAAATGAAATAATTAATTCTGATTTTTGTCTGTATTAGTCTTTGGAGAAACTTGAATTTTTCTGTAGCTTTTTGCATAAATATTGACCCATATAGGACCGGTATAATGTCACTACTTCTCCTTCCATAAACAATAATTATGTCCCACACCAACAAAAAGATTTCAATATGAGCACTGCCATGATGGACTATATTTAAAGACACAACTCTTCTGCGCCAGTAAGTCGATAAATTGAAAAGGTGTAATATTTCCGAATAATGGATAATGGCAGATCTGTTCTGATTGGCCCGAAACTAGCCATTTCAAAATCTAACGATAAGACATATTTCTGCTCGTTGCTGTTTGTGTATTAACTACAGTTTTCCATATGGAGCCATGGAAGACAGTGTGTTCTTGTCATTATTGGTGCTATGAGAATATGGTGGTGCATTATCACATTCAAGTAAATCCAAATATGGCACAAAATTTTATTAACATGATTGATCATATACTTGTATTCTTTTTCGAAAGAAAAAACTCGACATGTAGCGATAGCCTTGGTGTCGATTGACTGCATAAGTGTCCTGGAAAATATATTACCTTGGTCATAATTGAATAGATGTTCAGCATATTTGAACAAAACTTTATACAAACGCAAACAGAGACATTATACACATGTAGAGCAAGTTTCATAACTCCGGATTTAATAATTGTTGAATTATTCCCCTTATTTGCATTTAAAAGGCAGTAATGTCTGGTTTTTGTTTTCATGACATTTAGGGATTACTGAAGGTGTAATAATTGTCAAGCTATGCTATATGTTCGTATAGAAAAGAAATATGTTAGCTTAAATGACCTTGACTTTGTTTATGTTTTTATTGTATTGGAAATATGTTGGCTTAAATGACCTTGATTTGGTTTATGTTTTGCTTGAATAGGAAATATGTTGGCTTGAATGACCTTGACATGGTTTATGTTTTGCTTGTATAGGAAATATGTTGGCTTGAATGACCATGACCTTGCTTACATTTTTTTTGTATAGAAAAAAATATGTTAGCTGAAATGACCTTGACCTTGTTTATGTTCTGTTTGTATTGAAAAATATATCAGTGTTTGCTGAATGACAACTCATATATGAAAACTAAACATGTGCAATAAATGTAAGAAGGGCTTAGATATTGAGATTTTTACTACGCGTTGGCCCAATTGTTTTTCTAAATTAGAACGTTGTTAAAGTTAACAATATCATAAACAACATTGTTGTTAAAATTTTAAAGACCAAATCTGTTGTGATGTGCACATATTTGTAAATAAAACAAATGCAGCTAATACAATGTCTCAAATCTTGTTAGGAATTCTGCAGATTATAATCGTATCTGTGGAACTTTCAGAGCGATACAAATTTAAAAGTTAACAACGATGATGTTAACAATGTTGTTAACTTAAATAAAGTTCTGAACAATTGCCACATAAATATAGAATCTTACAATAGATGCCTTTTAATACAAAAAAATATGAAACAAGTGTAAGGAAAGTTAAAAATGTGAGCCCTTAGCTTTGTAACGTTTCGTTAACAAGTTTCATAAACTGTTGTCCTGAATGGCAACAGTGTAAGAAGTTGTTTTTTTCTCCTGACACTTTTGTCACCAATAAGGTGCACCATTGTTTTTTGCTAAGGATGTGGACACTTTATTGGTAGGGCCTAAAAAAAAATACATTTGGTTCGGGTTACCCGACCCTACCTACGGAATAGGCGCCGACCCTACCGTTTTTATAGTCAGTTGATAAAAAAATGAAAAACTAAAAAAAAAAAAAAAAATTCGTTTTTTTTTAATTGCTTTTTAATATTAAGTTTAAACCTTAAATGCTTGCACAGAAGATAGCTTTAACACCATTCTCCAATGATGAAAATTATATTCTTATATAAAACCTAATAAAAAAAAAAATTAAAAAAAATTAAAAAGCCTACCTACCCTACCTATTTTTTTTAAGGATGTAACCCTAACCAAACAATTTTTTTTTTTAGGCCTAGCATAAATGATGATGTCAATCTTAAGTTAAATTACACTAGTGTAATATAAGAAATTTCTTAATGGTTGTATTACATTGACACAAGCAACTTCATGTGATGAATTCATCTACCAAAACTGTGAGCACTCTCCCATAATACTTCATTATTCCAAACTGGAATTCCAACATGTTTTACATTTCAAAGGTTTATTGTTTTTATTCATATTGATCCATAATCATGCTACAATTTAATTTATTTGTTATTATTAATGATTAGAACAGTTGTTGGAAAATGTTTGTGTTCAATAATTCTATAAATGGATAGTTATTGAACAGCATAATATACATGTATAAGAAAAAGTAACTGTGATATGTCATAGGCATATTAATGTTGACATATTTAATCAGTATTTATTTTATTCCTGCTAAGTTTCCATATTAATTATTGTATGATTTAAATATAAAACATTGACACTTGGACAAATATTTATGCCTCTCGTCGAAAAAGAGGAAGTATATTGCTTTGCACATGTCTGTCGGATGGTCGGTCCGTTTGTAGACCAAAGCTTGTCCGAGTGATATCTCAACAATTCCTGGACCTATTGTCATCAGACTTGACATGAAGGTTGGGCCTGACCAGAAGATGACTCCTATTGATTATAGGGGTCAAAGGTTCAGGTCACAGGGACCGTGAATTTGAAATGGTTATCCGAGTGATAACTCGACAATGCATGCACCCATGGCTCTCAAACATGGCGTAGAGGTTGGGCCTGACCAGAAGATGACCCCTATTGATTTGAGGGGTCATCGGGTCAATGGCCAAGGTCACAACTCATATTGGTCATTAAAATTACATCATATTAACATGCTGAGAAGAGGATACATGCTAAACTGCAAATATCAGTCATCATCTGAACATGATTAAAAACTGTACCTAATTTCCTTACACTTTGAATGGTCATAATCTTAAAACTGCCTCAAAGGCATCTAATGTCAATGACAAATCACCTGTCATCTCAGTCCATGCATATTTCATTCAATTGTCCAAATATTCACAGCATGGTGCTCATTGAGGGCATAATGTTTGACAAACATCTCTTGTTGTATTACACATTGTGTTTTCTGAATCCATATCACACCTATGCCTACAAAACACAGATCTATCTTCTCCTACAATGCTTTGCACTTGGATCTTTTTCAATTAAATTTAAACAGGTTTTATTTAAAAAAATATATTTTAAAGGTGATAAATAAAAGAAATACCATAACTAAGTCAGTATATATGTGGGATTATAGGTACATAATTATATTGTCCTTATAAATGGATGTGGGCACATCACTTTTTTCCTTCATGTCGAAAATGTTTTAGTTGATTTTTGTATAAACTTGCCAAAATATTTTGATATTTAGAGATTTTCTTCCAAAATATTTCGACATACTATATACTATATCAGTAATGCGTTAAGAGGTTTTCCACCGATAGTGTGTAAGAAACGAATAGTTCCATACTTGAGATTGAATTGTTGGTGTGCATTTTTGTTATTGCATTGCTTTTTCTTTTGCTATTAATTGGTACATTATTATGAGTTCATTGTTATGGAATGAAATTGATGAAATGAATTGAATAGAAATGTTGTCATTTTCACATGTTTGTAACTGATTTGAGAATCTCTGCATAAATCAGCTGTTTTAATATGAATGATTCTGTCAATTTATTGATGTACATTTGTAAAGTCATAAGTACAAACTGATTGTGTATATTCATTTCAAATTGTATATGACCTTCATCAAATGGTCTAAGCCAATTTTCCCTTCTTTGGGGTTGAATCCCTCATATATAACAAAACGGACCTCTATGGGCAATGTTTTCAGTATTGACTATGATAAGCTGTTAGATCCCTTGACCAGCATCCTCTCACAGGGTTCAGAGTTAGATACAGCTCATAACTTAAAGGGGCACTAATGTTGATGAAAAGAAACTTTTTAAACTTTTTTTTTCCAGTTAAAAAAATATTTGCTTTTACAAATGGGGTTTTTAATTAATAGCTAAGTGGCAACAAATTCAAGAGGTAAAAACGTGCCAAAATATCGCAAATATTTTTTTATTGTATATAAATTATGTTTTGTTTTTGTTTTGATCATTTAAGTCAAATGAGTTAAACAATTATAATAATGCATTTAGATTTTTTTTAAAAAGCAATCAACCTATATTGTTCCCTTTTCAGTCTTAAGAACCGGTCTGTATTATATTTCTGAACTTGCTATGCTATTTTTACTTTCACTATATAATCAGATCTTTCTTTATTATTAATAATTTTTTTTTTTCAATGTTTAATTTTATATTTATTAAAGATGTGGCATTAGAATGAAATTATTAGAATTATAAATACTAAAAAAGATATAATATAAAAATAATAATGTTTCAGAAGTAATGGACAATTTTATTCTAACTGAAGTCTCTTTCGTCATTGCTAAATGATGTAATATGAAATGTCATGCTTTGTCACAGCTTTTCAGCTGTTATAAGGAACGCCTACTTTAAACATGAGCAAACATTGTATAAATTAGACTTATTCAACCTTCCATATGTGAACATTTATGGGCATTATGTGTGGTCGTTTTGTCACATGTGTGCTTATTTTTTATCAAGATATATTTTTTGGTGTATTTTATGTGTTCCAAACTTTCTATTTTTAGCTTTCAAGAATGTTTTTTCGAAAAACAACATCTACTGAAAATAAAAATAATCATACATTGTCGTAGCCTTGGTGTCCCTCATCATCATCATCATCATCATCATCGCCATCATCTTGCAAAAAAATTCTTACCTTGACCATAAATGAAATACGTTGAATATATTTGCATGAATTTTGGTAAACATGTTGCCAGAAACAATATTCACATTTTTATCAAAGCTTATAACTCTGGCTTTAATTGTTGTCAAGTGTTTATAATACATGTACAATCAAAACTCGCTAGGTCAAAGTCCAGGGATGTGATTTCTCCGCGGATTTGCGGAATTCCGTGGATCTTATGGCCCCAGGCATCCCCCCCCCCCCCCCCAAAAAAAAAAAAATAATAATAAATAAATAAATTAATTAAAAAAAATAAAAAATAAAAATATTTTTTAGCTGATTTAAAAAGATACTAGTGTGCTTTTGGTTGTTAGAGTTGATGTCCCAGTTTGCTTCAAATTTAAAGTCAGAAGAACCCTCAAAAGAGCTTCAAAAAAGCTAGTTTTTCTTCTATGGCAGTGTGCTTTTGACCCCAAAAGTGCCCCAACCCATGGCCGAAATGGTTTCAGGTCAATCACATCCCTGAAATCATTGGGATCTCAGGAAAAACTTCGAGATAACAAATATTCGATATAACCGGGAAACAAAAAGTGTATAACTAAACGGAAAAAAAACGAAAAAAGGTTTGACATAACCAGAACATTGACATAGAGTTTGACATAGCGAGTTTTGACTGTATCATGAAAAGGACATTTTAATGAGGATATTCAGCTATCAACTGAGACATTATGCTTATGTACAAATGTATTTTTATTCAGCGCTCATTTATTTGTGTAACCATTTTGATTCACTTTCAAGTGTATCTGTCAATAACAGCTGTTTCATGTTTGGAAATTTTAACCAGGTTATTAAAATAAACTATGAAAACAGATACTGGCTTAAGTGTTTTAGCTTTGTGTCCTCAATAAGGCAACTATCATGTAATTGATAGTTTTTCATTCCCGCCCACCCCTAAAATTTTATTGACTCAAATAAAAATGTTGAACTAGGATTTGTATTTGTATATCCGTCCCGTACTGTCCGGG
Organism: Mya arenaria; assembly: GCF_026914265.1. NCBI lineage: Eukaryota > Metazoa > Mollusca > Bivalvia > Myida > Myidae > Mya > Mya arenaria. The sequence continues at coordinate 41,787,481 of NC_069128.1, read as the reverse complement.
AACGGCTTTAATTCATACCTACAGTATTAAAGTATATTTAAACGTTCACATGTAAACAAGGAGAATTATTACAATGGTGTCAATATATATATATGTAAATGGTCCCTTATGCAATAAGAAAGTACATGGACACAAAGTCAACGGTTAAACAGTCATTTAAGCAAAAATTAAATAAAAAATGTCACTCCCTGCCCCCATATTTTTTTTTAATTTGGATGAAATTCTAGCAATTACTTTATATTGGCCTAATGATGATGTAAATACCCCCTCTGGATCCTTCAGTTCTTTGGACTGCGCAATAGCAATACCAAAGTGGAGAGAGGATAATGTCCAGCCTGTTGCTTGTCAAAGCTACTGCAAGAAGCAGTAATGGAACATATCATCATAAATAATGTTGACCATTGATCACCCAATTTGCGCGACTGACCCCCACTTGTGACCATGACCTTCATGTCCTGTGTTAACTGACCCATAAATGTGACCTTGATCTACGACCTACAATGTATATGACCTGTACGCGACTGAGCACACGTATTACCTTGAACTACGACATGCACGTATGTATTGAATTAAACTGGTACAACCAGGTAAAATACAATTCAGTCATTAAACACGTCTCGAACTCCCGGGACCGCCAGAAAACGAAATACGAGCCAAGCAAAACTTGTTTCTTGCACGAGAATGCCCGCATTAGACCCTAACTTCCCGTTTGTTTTCCTTATATTTGATATCGTTCTTATATGTGTTCAGTGTATACCACGTGATAAATTACGTCATTAATGCTACGTCGGAAGGCAACACTTAGCTTAAAATGAAGACTTAAATCAAAGATAACTTTTCTTTTACAACACCATTTTAAATAAAACAAAAGGCAGTTTATGCCGCTTAAAAAGCCCCGTATTTGTAGTGTCATCAGATTTATCAAACACTTTGACAAACCTGTTTCCAGAATAATGTTTTGACAGTGCTCCGCCAGACGTCCGTCACGGTATCTTAATTGGAAATATTTAAAGATTGGCCTGTCTGTCTGTCTAGCTTTCTAACATTTGTATTTAATGTGGTAAAATAGTGTGTTTTTCTGACCAATTAAAAAAAAAATTTGGGCCGATATCAGCCAAAGTTTTTCCGTAATGTAACTGAATTGAAATCCCATCATTTGCACTGAAAAGAAATGACACCGAAACCACGATTGCATTGAATAATTGAATTATTCTTTAAGAAACAATTTTATCACATGCTTTTATATTTTCTGTCTATTTTATATTTATTCATTTCTTGGTAAATTTGGAATTTCCGATTTTAGTCAAATGACGCTTTTCGCCGGCTTGACACCGGCCCCATTCCTAAAAGGGAGGAAATCACCGTAAAGTAATAAAACCTAAACAGGGCATCTTATTTGAGACATTCATAGTAAAGCCGATGTTAAGAGGAATAATTCTGATTCAGAAAAATCCTTAGCTTTATGGAGTAGCTACCTTTGTAAAATGTATTTATATCAAACACTGAATAGTTATGGTCGAGATTGACACATGTGTTACAATTCACTACAGCCAATAAGAAAAAAATACTAATGTTATCAAAATTTAAACCAAAACGATCTGGTAAGTCATTAATTAGATTAAGGTAAACTTATTATTCAGTTGTCCGTATACTTACAGCACTGGCTAGTAAGGAGACTATGCGCCAACACTAAGATAGTTGTTATTCAATGGTTAAATAGAACAAAAATAAACAACTGTTTTGACATAATAAATAAAAACTGACAGAAATCCATTCTCTTCTCCATTGCCTTATGAGATGAAACACGTTTGTTTACATATGTTTTAGCAAATTTAAAACATTTTATGTGTATTCATCATCGGCACCATGCAATAGAGCGCATTCATAACTATAAGATATATATATAAATTATGAATATGTTGGGTGCCGAGGATGTTTATTATTTAATTGGGGTTGATTTATTGGTTTTTGTTACTGGTAATTGTTTATTTTTTTACAAAGTTGTTGTTAAGATACAGCTGTACTGCTTAACATAGACGTCCTCAGCCGAGTGCCCATCCGTCACTGGGTGTTTCGCCCCTTATCTCTGTACACCCTCTAGATGGCGGGGCAGGTAGTGGTGATCAGTCACTACCTCGTCTATGTTGGCTTCCAAGTCGGTTCACTGTGTCGTAGCCAGAGTGTTTACTATATTTAGGTTTGACCGCGGCTATTAGATGCATTTTGGCTTGGCACCGACGGGGTGATACTAAAGTGCTTAGAATTGTCATTAAAGACATGCTATAATAAAAGAGACTTCAAAATAAACAATAAAAGGGTAAGACACGGATATCCATGAGCAAAAGAGCACCTCTTTTCGAAGATATGTCTTGGATCTTTAAAAATGCACTCTTACTCCAAAATAAGATGTACATATCGAAAACATGTTTAAGGATACTGTATTTAATTTGAAAGAAAGGTGCAGACAATTTGGTATTTCTACCTTGTAAGAAGATGCCCACTCTAAATCTAGTCATTAATATTTGTGCGTTTTAGCCATAAAATACACGTTTACAATCGTGATATCAGTAATTTATAGTTTCCATAATTGCATTATTTAGTAGGAAGTTAAAGGTTCAAAATTTATCTTTGTTATACATGTGTATGTGGTGGGGATTGTACATACACATATGAAACGTTATGTGAAGTTGGTCAGCGCGGGGCATTCTGCATTTAAATAAACTCAACAATTGCTAACAAATATCTGGTCTCAAATGGTCAGTACTGACAGTGGCGTAGCCACATATAGGCCTTGTAGGCCCGGGCCTACAACTTTTTTTAAATGATAAAGTTGAATAACCCAAAAATGCAACAAAAACTAATAGCTACTCAACACTTTGAACAACTCAAAATTATTTTTTTTTAAGAAAGTAAGTCTGGTGTTCATTTAAACTACATGCTGCGTGTATTACTTGGTTTTATTGTAATCGTTGCAAGTATTATTGAGTTTGTGTAATGTGCATATAAAAGTCCCCAAACTCACATAATATCATCAGACCTAAAAGTTTTTAGGCCCTAGCTACGCCCTTGGTACAGAATGCAACACTGGTCCCAATAGACCAAAAAATAGGTTAGATTAACCTTGGTTAATAACCTTAATTTATGTTTTACATTTTACAGCATAATCTGGGATGAATAAATTAACTCCCTGATCTGAATAGTATTTTGAGCATATAAACTGTATCTTTATCTTTTTCATTTCGGTGAGCACATGCTTAGGGTCGTAGCCTGTAAAAAACATGATGTTTTTTTAAATATCCAAAATCAATCTTGCTAAATGTCTAAATACAGATGCAAATAATGTTAAAGTGATTCAGGAAGGGAAGGTGTTCAACCTTTTCCGAAAAGCAGAGTTATTTTAAAGTGACACTCTTATTCAAAATCAATACATACACATGCATAACAAACATATATTTCGAGTGATAAACCTTGGACTACTAACTAAATTATGCATTTATGGAAAATATTAATTACTTATTACAATATTGTAACCGTGTATTTAATAGCTGAAAACGCAAAAATATTAAATGATTGGTGAATGCTTAAAGATTTACTGTGATCTACTATAGTCTCATAAGGTAGATATACCATGTTTTCTGCACCTTTCTTTCAAATAAACTCGGTATCCTTCATAAGAATCATTGTTTTCGACATTTATTCATCTTTTTTAGCATATCAAAATATTTGTATTAATTGCAGTAAATTTTATTTGGGAGTAAGAGTGCATCTTTAAGTATGAATAATCATACTAAATATGTTATAATTATCTTAGAAATCTGTTTTATTCATACTAAATTATACGGATGATTAAATATTAATATGTATATGAAAAATCACCAATAGCGATTCAGTTCAAGATTGAATTCCATTGGGTTAAAGATCATTTATGTCGAACAAACTTTCTTTCTATTGATTATAAGAACATAAATATTTAGCTCTTCGTTTGCTTCCGGTTTATAAAAACAGACCAAATTGTTGTTTTTTTGTTTGTTTTTTCGCTCACTTAAATGACCAAAGTATTTATTTGGCGTGGCCTTTAGCGCCAATGGTGAATGATAAGTTAATACAGGAAGTGATTGACATCATCACAAGTGACCAAAAACTTAACGGAAATGATTTCCTCATATTGCTGAAATTGTGCTTTTGTTCGTTTGTTTTGATATTTTTGGCATTGTTTTCCAAACAAATCTAATTTAAATTGGTCATAGACAGCTTATCCACGTTACGGTGAATGAAACTTCCACAGTCAACTAAGTGTTCTGTCATCGTCCATTGGTTGATTCGCCGTTACTGTGATAATCACATGGTACACAAGTCTGCATTACGTCACAAAATTGCGTATCGCGTAGTAGTCAAGGTAATGAGGTATTCTCTGTGTACGCCCTATAGTTCTGATGACGCATGCATCTGTATTGTCGAATTTTACACTTAAGGTGCCTGTTTCATCATTATCATTTAAGCAATGAGACACTTTTTGTTTCATCGTTTTATTTTTCATGATTGATCATTTCATAAACAAGTTAAATGCAAATAACATTTCAAAAATTAGGTTGTAGTAAGAAGTTGTCTTAAACATTTTCACACAAATTCATATTCATACTGTTAAAAAAACATAATATAGCTATCATAATAAATAATCCAAAACATTGACACAAATTCATATTCATACTGTTTTCAACTTTAAGAAAATATTATATTTATCATAATAAATCATCCAAAACATTTTGACACAAATTCATATTCATACTGTTGAAAAACATAATAAAGTTATCATAATAAATCATCCAAAACATTTTGCACAAATGTATAATCATATTGCTAAAAGACATAATATAGTTCTCAAAATATATCATCCAAAACATTTTGAACAAATGTATAATCATATTGCTTAAAGACAAAGACATTGTTATAATACTAAATCGACTAAAACATTTTCACACAAATGCATATTCATATTATACAAAGAAATAATATAGTTATGTACATATTTTTACACAAATGCAATTTTATGTTTAAAAGAATAATACAAAACAGGCCCCAATGCTTCAAAACTTCTTAAGTCCCTTAAAACAGGATTAAGCTAAACTCACTATTTTTGTTGTTCTACAGAATGTGTTATATTAACTTCTTTAAGAGTTTTTATAAATTCTATAAGAAAAATCTGTATGCAAATTATAAGAAACCATTTTTCATTTATCAAAATCCATTATTAGAATGTATTTTGGCTAATTAAAATAAGCGACTTAAGCTTATGAAGTTTCGGGAAATTGGAGCCAAAATCATTTAGAACCTTTTGACACAAATGCAGCTTTATATTGATTAAAAGACATAATATGGTTAATATAACAAATCAACTGCAACATGCTGACACAAATGAATATTCATCTAGTTAAAAGACGTGTCCGTAAAAAAACAAACAGAATTTCTTTAAAGATGATACATTTCTTTTCCGTACCATTTCAAATTTATTGGATTTCATAGAGAAGATTTGGAGAAACTGATAAGCATAAACAGTATGAATTTGCAACATGAGCTTACAGACGTGGTCGACTGGCCGAGGAAAAACTGAGATAAAAGCCTCTTTTTGGGGGAAAACTCAGAAACCTCTGCCCGTTTGTCATCCAGAATTACAGGATTTTGTCTCGTACCACTAGATGTCGGGCCTCATCACCTGTAAGCTCCCTAACAACGATGTATAGAATACAGTTCAATTCACATGATTCATGTATACGCGATAAATCGAGTTGTCCATGTGCTTGTTCTATCGTTGTGTTCTTTGCGGAAAGGTAAACGCTGTGATGGCATCCTTTTTCATCCCTGAAAACACGGACCTATAAACCATAGGTTTATAGGTCCGTGCTGAAAATAAATAAAATAAGTATGAACTCAATTATAATCATCATCATCAACAACACCCCCCCCCCCCCCAGCAGCAGATAACAAGAACAACACGCAAAACAACAACCAAAAACAACAACACAACCACTACCACAACAACAACACCAACGTCAAAACTCCGGAAACGCTCGGGAGCAGAAGAGGTGAGGGTCGGAGACGCAGCTGTTGGACATTTTCTGCAGAAAACATTATACGACTATTACTCATGCTTAATAATAATAATAACATATTCCTGATAACATAAGGGAAACTAAAAGAACATCTCATTCATCATCAACATCATCAACAACAACAACAACAAGAACACCAACGTCTTGTCGTCGTCGTTAACATCATTTTGGATATTTATTTTTGGTACAATGTCATTTTTAGAGGTTTATAATTTTATACACAACGCTCACCCTACTAATCCAGTCCTGCCATAAAGCCACTGTGACATCAATGAGATAGAAACACCCAGAAACGCTCGGAAGCCGGACGGGGCCATGGTCGGAGAAGCGACTGTGGGGCATTTTCTGAAAAAAATATAACACGACTATCACTCATGTTTAATAACATATTCCTGATAACATAAGGGAAACGTAAAATACATCATCATCACCATCATCAGCGCCACCACCATCATCAAAAACAAGAAGAACAACAATGTCATTGTCGTCGTCGTTAACATCTGATTATAAAGACCTTTATTTCTGGTACATTGCCATTATTAGAGTTTCATACACAACGCTCACCAAACTGATCCAGTCCTGTCATAAAGCCATTGGGGCATCAATGAGATGGAAACATCCAGAAACGCTCGGGAGCCGGGATGGGGTGGGGTAGGAGAAGCGGACTGTTGGGCATTTTCTGCAAAAAAATACAATACGACTAAACTCATGTTAAATATAAAATTCCTGCTAACATTTGTAAAACTAAAAGTACAACTCATTCATCAGCATTATCATCAATCATCTGCATCATCAACAGCACTGCCTCCACCATCAACAACAACAACAACAACACCAAAGTCATTGTCGTCGTCATTAACATCACATACGTTTTTTTGTTTTTTTTGGTACAATGTCAATATCAGATGATTATACACAACGCACACCTTACTGATCTAGTCCTACCATAAAGCCATTGGGACATCAATTAGATGGAATACTCCAGAAACGCTCGGGGCCGGGAGGGGGTTGGAGTCGGAGAAGCGGCTGTTGGGCAATTTCTGCAATAAAATATAATTACGGCTATAACTCATGTTAAATATAACATTCCTGCTAACATTTGTTAAACTAAAAGTACAACTCATCCATCATCATTACCACCAACAGCACCAACACCTCTGACTTCGTCGTCAACTTCACATCATTGTCATTATCAGAGTTCTACACACAACGCTCACCTAACTGATCCAGTCCTGCCATAAAGCCATTGAGACATCAATGAGACCTTCTAAAACGCTCGGGAGCTGGGATGGGTTGGGGTCGGGGAAGCGGCTGTTCCGCATTTTCTGCAAAAAAAAACAACAGAATATGACTATAACTCCTGTTTATATCATATTCCTGATATATGGAAAGCTAAAAGTAACTCATTTATCATCATCATCATCATTACATAAGATCTTTTTTTCTGGTACATTGCCATTATCAGAGATCTACACACAACGCTCACCTTACTGTTCCAGTCCTGCCATTGGGACATCAATGAGACCTCCAGAAACGCTCGGGGCCGGTAGGGGCCACGGTCGGAGACGCGGCTGACGGGCACTTTCTGCAAAATAATGTAATACGGCTATCACTCATGTTTAATAGCATATTACTAATATAAGTAAAACTGAAAATACAACAACCAGCTAGTATCCTTTATTATAACAAAAAACAATCATTACCAACCCCACTAGTTTATATCATCTTTAAAAATTTAATCATCAACTCAAATTGTAATTCTATTTTATTTATTGTTGTGTCATTGAATTTACCGACGGCAGCTGGCTCGAAAAGGAAGTTTCTTAATGCAGCAAGGGGAGCCACTTCCGGTTGCTCGAATGGACACTCCTGGTAGCGTGGGTTCTGCAAGAAAGAACCGTTTTATGTACATATCAAAATACATCTAATGTTAATATAGAAGGAAAACAAGCAATTGTTCAACAGATAAATAAATCCGGTCATAAACGAACACGATATGTTTAATGAAATAAAACCGTTAATTGCAATAATTTTCATATTAACATATAAAAACACACAAAAAAAGTTTTTGCCACCCGAGTTTCGGTTAAAGAAATCTTTAAAATAATAACGACGTCAGCTGGCTCAAAGAAAGTGAGTTTGGTGTAGAAGATGCGTCAATTGGTCGGGAGAAGTTTTGTTGATGGAACATCACTTCAGGTCGCATCGGGCATCACTTCCGTTTGGAGAGATGGACACTTTCGGTACAGTGGATACTGAAACATCTAACGCTTCATGAACATTTAATTAAACCAGCTCATATCATATACCATAGTAAATAACTGTTAAATTCATAAAGAAATATATAAAGAGATGAATATCAAGAAAATTATATACAGACTTACTTATAAAATGAAAAAGTCGTTTTGAGCTGGACTGTTTGTTATCAACTTATTACTTGTTTTCTGGCCCTTGTGTTTACTTTACCACTGTTTGTTATCAACTTATTACTTGTTTTCTGGCCCTTGTGTTTACTTTACCACTGTTTGTTATCAACTTATTACTTGTTTTCTGGCCCTTGTGTTTACTTTACCACTGTTTGTTATCAACTTATTACTTGTTATCTGGCCCTTGTGTTTACTTTACCACTGTTTGTTATCAACTTATTACTTGTTTTCTGGCCCTTGTGTTTACTTTACCACTGTTTGTTATCAACTTATTACTTGTTTTCTGGCCCTTGTGTTTACTTTACCACTGTTTGTTATCAACTTATTACTTGTTTTCTGGCCCTTGTGTTTACTTTACCACTGTTTGTTATCAACTTATTACTTGTTTTCTGGCCCTTGTGTTTACTTTACCACTGTTTGTTATCAACTTATTACTTGTTTTCTGGCCCTTGTGTTTACTTTACCACTGTTTGTTATCAACTTATTACTTGTTTTCTGGTCCTTGTGTTTACTTTACCGTTAACTGTGCCATTTTTTACATAACTTTAAATGCGAAACATAATTAATGAAGTGAGTACAATGAAACTTAATCCATTCCTGATGTCACTATCAACGTCAGCTGGCGCGAAGACCGTCCGAGTAGAGGTCACGTCGATGGAACATCGCTTTAGGTAAACTAATTCATGTAATTCTATTTCAATATATTAAAAGGTGGTAATATATTATAATGAAGCACACTTAAGACTAAGTTAGTTCGGCAATTCATGAGAATGGCCCCTTAAAAAGATTAGAGCAATAAACGGTGAGTGGATACCAAGAAAACTATATTGTTCCAACATTATTAAAAAACATTTAAATTGAACAATTCATATCGAATTATTGAAATAATGTCTTTTATGGATTTTCATTTTAAATTAGATAAATCGTCCTACTATTAAGTATGAAATTATTTCCTTTAAGATCATAACATAATCCCACAGAAATGAAACCTCCTACTGTTAAGTGCATTTATATAAAAATGAACATACACGAAAACGAAAAAAAGTTTTTCTGCTACCCATGTTCGGTTAAAGAAATCTTGGGAAAGATGCTGGCACCTTTTAGCATTTTCACTGTAAGATTTCGAAAACCAACAGAAATGCTTTTTTCGACTTTCGTGTATTTCGTTAAAGATTAACTAAGTTATATTTTTTGATGACCCCTCCACCCCAAACCCCGCCCCGAGATTTGAAACAAACAATTACACTGCAATTTTATGAGACTGTTTTTAAATTAAAAACTTCTACCTTAAACGAATTTAAGTGTGTGTGGTTTCCTTGATGATTGAACTCATTAAACAGAGATGAATGTTTAAAATCTGTTACACAGACTTACTTATAGAATGAAAACAATCGCTTTGAGCTGGACTTTTAGTTATTATTGTTTTTCTTCAAATGATCCCTGTGTTTACTTGACCGTCTACTGTTTGACTTTGGCCATATCTTTAAATGTGAAACATGCTTAATGCCTTCGAACAATTTCCTTAACACATAAGTTAGCACAATGAAACTTATATTTTGCTAATGTTACTGTCAACGTCAGCTGGCGCGATGACGGTCCGAGTAGAGGTCACGTCGATGGAACATCACCTTAGGTGAACTTATTCATGTAATTCTATTTCAATATAAAGCTGATTATATATTATAATGAAGCATACTTAAGACAAAGTTATTTTGGAAATTTATGACAATGTCCTTTAAAAGAATTAGGAGTAACCAACCGTTAGTGAATCCCAAGACAATTATATTTTTCGAACGTTATTAAAAACATTTTAATTGAAAATTAAATCCTTCAAATTCTTGAAATAATTTCTTTATGGATTTTGACTTTAAATTAGATAAATCGTCTTAATGTTAATTATGAAAGTATTCCCTTTTAGATTATAACGTAATCCCACAGAAAAGAAACCTCCTACTGTTAAATGCATTTATATAAAAATGAACATACCCGAAAGCAAAATAAAGCGTTTCTGCTACCCATGTTCGGTTAAAGAAATCTTGGGAAAGATGCTGGCACCTTTTAGCATTTTCACTGTAAGATTTCGAAAACCAACAGAAATGCTGTTTTCGACTTTCGTGTATTTCGAAAAAGTTTAATTAAGTAATTCTTTTTGATGACCCCTCCATCCACACCCTCTAACCTCCGCCCCGAGAATTGAAACATAAACAATTACACTGCAATTTTATGAGATTGATAATATTGTGTGTTTTTTAATTAAAAAATTCTACCTGAAACAAATTCAGTTGTGTGTGGTTTTCTCGATGTTTGAACTTATAAACAGAGATGAATGTAATGAAAATTTGACACAGACTTACTTTTAACATGAAAACAATCGCTTTGAGTTGAACTGTTTGTTATTACTTGTTTTAAAATGATCCTAGTATTTGCTTTACCGTTGAATTTTTAACCTTCGCCATATCTTGAAATGCGAAACATACTTAATGCCTTTTAATAATGTCTTTAACACTTAAGTGAGCACCATGAAACTTAATCTTTTGCTAATGATACTATCAATCTCAGCTGGCGCGAAGACCGTCCGAGTAGAGGTCACGTCGATGGAACATCACTTTAGGTGAACTAATTCATGTAATTCTATTTCAATATAAAGCTGATTATGTATTATAATGATCCACACTTAAGATCAAGTTATTTTTGAAGTTCATGACAATGCCCCTTAAAGGAATAGAGTAATCACCCGTGAGCGAATCCCAAGACAATTATATTTTTCGAACATTATTTAAAATCATTTTAATTGAACAATTAATTCATCAAATTCTTGAAATAATTTCTGTATGGATTTTCACCTTAAATTAGATAATTCGTCCTACTATCAAGAATAAAATTATTCCCTTTTAGATAAAAAAAACGTAATCCCACAGAAAAGAAACCTCCTACTGTTATATGAATTTATATATAACTGAATATACCCGAAAGCAAAATAAAGCGTTTCTGCTACCCATGTTCGGTTAAAGAAATCTTGGGAAAGATGCTGGCACCTTTTAGCATTTTCACTGTAAGATTTCGAAAACCAACAGAAATGCTCTTTTCGACTTTCGTGTATTTCGAAAAAGATTAATCAAGTTATACTTTTTAATGACCCCCTCCACCCCCACCCCCATAACCTCCGCTCCCAAGAATTAAAACATAACCAATTACACTGCAATTTTATGAGATTGATGATATAAAAAAATTAATTAAACAATTCTACCTTAAACAAATTTAGGTATGTGTGGTTTTCTCGATGTTTGAACTTATAAACAGAGATGAATGTTAATAAAACTTTACACAGTCTTACTTATAAAATGAAAACAATCGCTTTGAGCTGGATTGTTTGTTATTCCTTTTTTTAAATGATCTTTGTATTTGATTTACCGTTGAATTTTTAACCTTCGCCATATCTTGAAATGCGAAACATACTTAATGCCTTTAAACAATTTCTTTAACACTTAAGTGAGCACCATGAAACTTAATATTTTGCTAATGATACTATCAACGTCAACTGGCGCGAAGACTGTCCGAGTAGAGGTCACGTCGATGGAACACCACTTTAGGTGATGTAGTTCATGTAATTCTATTCCAATATAAAGCTGATTATGTATTATAATGAAGCACACTTAAGATCAAGTTATTTTGGAAGTTCATGACAATGCCCCTTAAAGGAATAGAGTAATCACCCGTGAGCGAATCCCAAGACAATTATATTTTTCGAACATTATTTAAAAACATTTTAATTGAACAATTAATTCATCAAATTCTTGAAATAATTTCTGTATGGATTTTCACCTTAAATTAGATAATTCGTCCTACTATCAAGAAAAGAATTATTCCCTTTTAGATAAAAACGTAATCCCAAAGAAATGAAACCTGCTATTGTTATATGAATTTATATATAAATGAATATACCCGAAAGCAAAATAAAGCGTTTCTGCTACCCATGTTTGGTTAAAGAAATCTTGGGAAAGATGCTGGCACCTTTTAGCACTTTCACTGTAAGATTTCGAAAACCAACAAAAATGCTCTTTTCGACTTTCGTGCATTTCGAAAAAGATTAATTAAGTTATACTTTTAAATAACAACCTCCACCCCCCCCCCCCCCCCCCCACCCCCCCCCCCCCCCCCTCTAATCTCCGCCCCCGAGAATTGAAACATAACCAATTACATTGCAATTTAATGAACTTTTTTTTTAATTAAACAATTCTACCTTAAACAAATTTAGGTGTGTGTGGTTTTCTCGATGTTTGAACTTATAAACAGAGATGAATGTTAAGAAAACTTTACACAGTCTTTCTTATAAAATGAAAACAATCGCTTTGAGCTGGATTGTTTGTTATTCCTTTTTTTTAAATGATCTTTGTATTTGATTTACCGTTGAATTTTTAACCTTCGCCATATCTTGAAATGCGAAACATACTTAATGCCTTTTGATAATGTCTTTAACACTTAAGTGAGCACAATAAAACCTAATCTTTTGCTAATGATACTATCAATGTCAGCTGGCGCGAAGACTGTCCGAGTAGAGGTCACGTCGATGGAACATCACTTTAGGTGAACTAATTTATGTAATTCTATTTCAATATAAAGCTGATTATGTATTATAATGAAGCACACTTAAGATCAAGTTATTTTGGAAGTTCATGACAATGCCCCTTAAAGGAATAGAGTAACCGCCCGTGAGCGATTCCCAAGACAATTATATTTTTCGAACATTATTTAAAAACATTTTAATTGAACAATTAATTCATCAAATTCTTGAAATAATTTCTGTATGGAATTTCACCTTCAATTAGATAAATCGTCCTACTATCAACAATAAAATGATTCCCTTTAGATAAAAACGCAATCCCACAGAAATGAAACCTCCTACTGTTATATGCATTTATATATAAATGAATATACCCGAAAGCAAAATAAAGCGTTTCTGCTACCCATGTTCGGTTAAAGAAATCTTGGGAAAGATGCTGGCACCTTTTAGCATTTTCACTGTAAGATTTCGAAAACCAACAGAAATGCTCTTTTCGACTTTCGTGTATTTCGAAAAAGATTAATCAAGTTATACTTTTTAATGACCCCCTCCACCCCTACCCCCATAACCTCCGCTCCCGAGAATTGAAAGATAACCAATTACACTGCAATTTTATGAGATTGATGATATGGTTTTTTTTTAATTAAACAATACTACCTTAAACAAATTTAGGTGTGTGTGGTTTTCTCGATGTTTGAACTTATAAACAGAGATGAATGTTAATAAAACTTTACACAGTCTTACTTATAAAATGAAAACAATCGCTTTGAGCTGGATCGTTTGTTATTCCTTTTTTTTTTAAATGATCCTTGTATTTGATTTACCGTTGGATTTTTAACCTTCGCCATATCTTAAAATGCGAAACATACTTAATGCCTTTAAACAATTTCTTTAACACTTAAGTGAGCACCATGAAACTTAATATTTTGCTAATGATACTATCAACGTCAACTGGCGCGAAGACTGTCCGAGTAGAGGTCACGTCGATGGAACACCACTTTAGGTGATGTAGTTCATGTAATTCTATTCCAATATAAAGCTGATTATGTATTATAATGAAGCACACTTAAGATCAAGTTATTTTGGAAGTTCATGACAATGCCCCTTAAAGGAATAGAGTAATAACCCGTGAGCGATTCCCAAGACAATTATATTTTTCGAACATTATTTAAAATCATTTTAATTGAACAATTAATTCATCAAATTCTTGAAATAATTTCTGTATGGATTTTCACCTTAAATTAGATAATTCGTCCTACTATCAAGAATAAAATTATTCCCTTTTAGATAAAAAAAAACGTAATCCCACAGAAAAGAAACCTCCTACTGTTATATGAATTTATATATAACTGAATATACCCGAAAGCAAAATAAAGCGTTTCTGCTACCCATGTTCGGTTAAAGAAATCTTGGGAAAGATGCTGGCACCTTTTAGCATTTTCACTGTAAGATTTCGAAAACCAACAGAAATGCTCTTTTCGACTTTCGTGTATTTCGAAAAAGATTAATCAAGTTATACTTTTTAATGACCCCCTCCACCCCCACCCCCATAACCTCCGCTCCCAAGAATTGAAACATAACCAATTACACTGCAATTTTATGAGATTGATGATATAAAAAAATTAATTAAACAATTCTACCTTAAACAAATTTAGGTGTGTGTGGTTTTCTCGATGTTTGAACTTATAAACAGAGATGAATGTTAAGAAAACTTTACACAGTCTTACTTATAAAATGAAAACAATCGCTTTGAGCTGGATTGTTTGTTATTCCTTTTTTTTAAATGATCTTTGTATTTGATTTACCGTTGAATTTTTAACCTTCGCCATATCTTGAAATGCGAAACATACTTAATGCCTTTAAACATTTTCTTTAACACTTAAGTGAGCACAATGAAACTTAATCTTTTGCTAATGATACTATCAACGTCAGCTGGCGCGAAGACCGTCCGAGTAGAGGTCACGTCGATAGAACACCACTTTTGGTGTTCTAATTCATGTAATTCTATTTCAATATAAAGCTGATACTATATTATAATGAAGCACATTTAAGACCAAGTTATTTCGTGAAATCATGAAAATAAGAGTAACCAACCGTGAGCGGATGCCAAGACAATTATATTTTACGATCATTAATAAAAAACATTTTAATTGAATAATTAATATCAAATATTTGAAATAATGTCTGCAATAGATTTTCATTTTAAATAAGATAAATTGTCCTACTGTTTAGTATGAATATATTCCCTTTAAGATAAAAACATAATCCCACAGAAAAGAACCCCCCTACAGTTATATGCAATATAAATAAAAATGAACATACACGGACTTGAATTAAAGTGTTTTTGCTACCTATGTTCAGTTAATAAAAAAATGTAAGACGGACTTTTTGGTTTCAAACGATATCTTAAAACATAAGTGAGAACAATAATTAAACTTATCGTTTGCTAATGTTGCTCTCAACGGCCGCTTGCGCGAAGACTGTCCGAGAAGAGGTCCTGTCGATGGAACATCACTTCAGGTTGCAAGGGACATCACTTCCGGTTGCATGAGGGAACTAAAACATAAAACCAAAACAAAACACGTTATTCGATTTCAATATAAAGCTGATATAAAAGAAAGAAACAAACTGTTTACACGTCGATTCGCGCCTAGTGTGAACAAATACGTATTTAACACATGAGGGTGGCCCCTGAAATATAGATAAGAGTAACCATGAGTGGGTCCATAAACTAATATTGAAAACACTCGCTGGGTCCATCCCTAAGTTTTGGGGTCCTCACAATAAATATTTTGTATTTGATATCAGACTCTGGCCCGTGAAATAAATACATAGATACCTCGTGAGTTGCATCTATAAAGCAATATGGTCAGTACGCCATGGCCCAACCATAGGTAAACACGAAGATACTGCATCCATAACTGAAAACGTGAAATAGTTTTGTAGGTTTCAAACAATTTCAATTACATCGAAGTGGGGTAAAAAGAAACTCATCTTTTACTGCTTTTGTTACCAGAGTCAGCTGGTGCGTAGAGAGAGGGTGTAGGCGCCCGTCAATGGAACGGGAGGATGAATCGTTGATGGGACCATGACTTCAGGTGGCAAGGGCATCACTTCCAGTTACATGATGGGTCACTTCCGGTACAGTAGAAGCTAAAACATTGAAGAAATTCATGTAATTCTACTTCAATATAAAGCTGATAATATATGTTAGAAAGAAACCAACTAAATAACACGTCAATTCTGGACTGGTCTTACGAATAAATACGTATTTAACACATGAGGGTGGCCCCTGAAATACAGATAAGAGTAACCATGAGTGGGTCCATAAATTTTTATTTAAAACACTCGCTGGGTCCATCCCTAAGTTTTGGGGTCCTCACAATAAATATTTTGTATTTGATATCAGACTCTGGCCCGTGAAATAAATACATAGATACCTCGTGAGTTGCATCTATATAGCAATATGGTCATTATGCCATAAGCCCAACCATAGGTAAACACGAAGATTGTGCATCCATAACTGAAAGCGTGAAATAGTTTTGTAGGTTTCAAACAATTTCACTTACATAGAAGTGGGGTAAAAAGAAACTCATCTTTTACTGCGTTTGTTACAAGAGTCAGCTGGTGCGAAGAGAGGGGGTGTAGATGTCCGCCGATGGAACGGGAGGAGGAATCGTTGATGGAACATCACTTCAGGTGGCAAGGTCATCACTTCCGGTTTCATGATGGGTAACTTTCGGTACAGTAGAAGCTAAATTCATGAATAAATTCATGTAATTCTACTTAAATATAAATCTGATAATATATGTAAGAAAGAAACCAACTAAATAACACGTCAATTCGGGACAGGTCTTACGAATAAATACGTATTTAATAGATGAGGGTGGCCCCTGAAATACAGATAAGAGTAACCATGAGTGGGTCCATAAATTTTTATTTAAAACACTCGCTGGGTCCATCCCTAAGTTTTGGGGTCCTCACAATAAATATTTTGTATTTGATATCAGACTCTGGCCCGTGAAATAAATACATAGATACCTCGTGAGTTGCATCTATATAGTAATATGGTCATTATGCCATAGGCCCAACCATAGGTAAACACGAAGATACTGCATCCATAACTGAAAACGTGATATAGTTTTGTAGGTTTCAAACAATTTCACTTACATAGAAGTGGGGTAAAAAGAAACTCATCTTTTACTGCGTTTGTTACAAGAGTCAGCTGGTGCGAAGAGAGGGGGTGTAGATGTCCGCCGATGGAACGGGAGGAGGAATCGTTGATGGAACATCACTTCAGGTGGCAAGGTCATCACTTCCGGTTTCATGATGGGTAACTTTCGGTACAGTAGAAGCTAAATTCATGAATAAATTCATGTAATTCTACTTAAATATAAATCTGATAATATATGTAAGAAAGAAACCAACTAAATAACACGTCAATTCGGGACAGGTCTTACGAATAAATACGTATTTAATAGATGAGGGTGGCCCCTGAAATACAGACAAGAGTAACCATGAGTGGGTCCATAAATTTTTATTTAAAACACTCGCTGGGTCCATCCCTAAGTTTTGGGGTCCTCACAATAAATATTTTGTATTTGATATCAGACTCTGGCCCGTGAAATAAATACATAGATACCTCGTGAGTTGCATCTATATAGTAATATGGTCAATACGCCATAGGCCCAACCATAGGTAAACACGAAGATACTGCATCCATAACTGAAAACGTGATATAGTTTTGTAGGTTTCAAACAATTTCAATTACATAGAAGTGGGGTAAAAGGAAACTCATCTTTTACTGCTTTTGTTTCCAGAGTCAGCTGGTGCGAAGAGAGACGGTGTAGGACTCCGCCAATGGAACGGGAGGAGGAATCGTTGATGGAACATCACTTCAGGTGGCAAGGTCATCACTTCCGGTTTCATGATGGGTAACTTCCGGTACAGTAGTAGCTAAATTCATGAATAAATTCATGTAATTCTACTTCAATATAAAGCTGATAATATATGTTAGAAAGAAACCAACTAAATAACACGTCAATTCGGGACAGGTCTTACGAATAAATACGTATTTAACACATGAGGGTGGCCCCTGAAATACAGATAAGAGTAACCATGAGTGGGTCAATGATTATTATTTAAAACACTCGCTGGGTCCATCCCTAAGTTTTGGGGTCCTCACAATAAATATTTTGTATTTGATATCAGACTCTGGCCCGTGAAATAAATACATAGATACCTCGTGAGTTGCATCTATATAGCAATATAGTCAATTCGACATAGGCCCAACCATAGGTAAACACGAAGATACTGCATCCATAACTGAAAGCGTGAAATAGTTTTGTAGGTTTCAAACAATTTCAATTACATAGAAGTGGGGTAAAAAGAAACTCATCTTTTACTGCTTTTGTTTCCAGAGTCAGCAGGTGCGAAGAGAGAGGGTGTAGGACTCCGCCAATGGAACGGGAGGTGGGATCGTTGATGGAACTTCACTTCAGGTGGCAAGGGCATCACTTCCGGTTGCATGATGGATCACTTCCGGTACAGTAGAAGCTAAAACATTGAAGAAATTCATATAATTATACTCAATATAATGCTGATAAAATATGATAGAACAAAACCAACTAAATAACACGTCAATTCGGGACTGGTCTTACGAATAAATACGTATTTAACACATGAGGCTGGCACCTGAAATACGCTGGGTCAATCCCTAAGTGTTGGGGTCCTCATAATAAATGTTTTATATTTGATATCAGACTCTGGCTCGTAAAATAAATACACAGATACGTATCGAGCTGTACCTATACCTTATTATGGACAACATCCCCTTTCGTCATTCCATAGGTAAACACGAAGATGAGACGTAACTTCGTATGAATCCTCACAGTGGTTCCATGGTGGGGATGGGGCCTTCAATGAGACGGGGATGAGACGTTACTTCGTATGAATCTTCACAGTGGTTCCGTGGTGAGGATGGGGCCTTCAATGAGACGGGGATGAGACGTTACTTCGTATGAATCTTCACAGTGGTTCCATGGTGAGGATGGGGCCTTCAATGAGA
This sequence comes from Mya arenaria, assembly GCF_026914265.1. NCBI lineage: Eukaryota > Metazoa > Mollusca > Bivalvia > Myida > Myidae > Mya > Mya arenaria. The sequence goes on along the minus strand of NC_069128.1, from coordinate 41,768,320 downwards.
CGGGAATGAGACGTAACTTTGTATGAATCTTCAGTGGTTCCGTGGTGGGGATGGGGCCTTCAATGAGACGGGGATGAGACGTTACTTCGTATGAATCTTCACAGTGGTTCCATGGTGGGGATGGGGCCTTCAATGAGACGGGGATGAGACGTTACTTCGTATGAATCTTCGCAGTGGTTCCGTGGTGAGGATGGGGCCTTCAATGAGACGGGGATGAGACGTAACTTCGTATGAATCTTCACAGTGGTTCCGTGATGAGGATGGTGCCATCAATATTGACGCCATGCAGGTACAGGGTGTTCGCGGTGACGGAATGGATGTTCATCTGTTCCACTTCAGACAACAATTCATCAACTGAAAAATTTGGTTTACAAGGTTTCCAGACGGATCACACTCATAATTGAACCGTTTGCAGCAAAATCAATATAAACTGATTATTCTTACAACAAGTGAACGTAAGAATTATGATTTGAAAAATTTGATCACGATAAACCTGCCACACTGCTTTTGAACTGTTTATCATGTCATTTTAGAATTATCAGATGATCTGAACGATTTGTTTACCGACAAGAATCGTACGAGAAATCACAAAATGAACAGAAACATTCCAAAAAAGTATTAGCTATTATGATGAATAACAAACCAGCAAGCAAAATATGCAAGGTACCTGCTACCTGGAAATATTTCTCGGTGGCCGCCAGAATGAAGACTGATCAATGTGTTGGCAAGGTGGACCAAATATCACCATGTTCACTCAAACTTATGTCAACATGTCCACGGGCTATAAGGCATTGTTTAAATTTAAAAGAATCCTAAAACCTGTTACTATTCTTATGATGCTTGATTTTAGAGTTTGTACTGTCCTCGCGGGGTGAAGTTGTGGTGTATATGTATTTTATACAGACCCCAATACCATTTTTATTTTGTTATTTACCAAACTCCACCTCAGCTGTCCTGTGGTCATTTCGATTGAATCGTTCTTTTCAACACATTTCGTTCTAACAATTCGCGCACGACTGGTTTTTATGTGCGAAGTGTAAATATTTTTGCATTTGCTTTATACATGTATATCTTATTATAAATAATATTCTGTGATTATGTATGGTATTTATGACTGCAGGACAGTGTATTATGTCCAATTGTTTCAAATAGTTTTATTTGCAATTAACATCGTTTGTCTATAGTTATCAACTTAATATTAGGGTAAGTCATATCAATTGTTAAATTGTAACATATAACCCGAAAACCTTTTTGTATTACCATATATAGCATACATATGTATGTGTTTGGTGCAATATTTATTGCATTTACCATACGCATCTAGACGCCCAGAAGAAGTTATTTATGTCTTTGATGTTTATGACTGCAGTTATCTCTCGGTTATACACAATATAAAGTACCACACTATAAGTATGCACCAGTCAATTGTGCACCGACTGCACCCCCCCCCCCGCCAGGTCCGGGGGTATACCGGGGATAGCCGGGGAAATGGGCCGTGTTTTTACCTTTCAGGTGACCCCGCAGTGCCGGGTGAATGCGGTGGTTTTATCTTCCCTTTAAATATAGCGGGATAATGGGCCTTACCTAGGGTCCCTGGGGTGCGGGGGTGCGGGGACATTTGGCGGGGATTTTACCATCTGTTCGTCACCGCAAGGCAGGGATTTTAGCCAGGGTTGGCTGGACCGAAAGTCAAAGTCCCCGCTATTCCCCGGACCTGGGGGGCGTGGTTACAATTGACTGGTGCATTATATGCCAACTGGGGTACACCTACTTACATACACTGGTTGTGTAATTGCTCGGTTTGAGGATTAAACGCCTTTACACTTACTATACAATTTAATACGTATTTCGCCTTCTTTTTTATGTGAAATTCGCGGGAGTCATAGTAACATTTGCATTCTTATGTTTTTGTGATTCCTATCTAAGTTTCAAATATGAATTTCTTTTCCATCCACATGACTGAAATAATTTTATTTGGTGTGTTTCTTACCATCTGTCTGTGAGATGGGCGCAATATGTATTTTTCTCATGCTCAAATTCTTAAAAAAATGTTATGAAGAACCTCGCATGAGGTAAATGAAATACAAATACAAAATGAGATATATATTAGTGTATTTTTATGTTTGCACTCTCACAGATTGAACGTTTTGACATTTATTTATTTTTTGAAACGAACCACTTTTTGCGAACTTCCATGGACACCAGTTATATAAGACTGCTGACAAAATAAAAGATCGCAGATTTTAATACTTAAGTCCAAAATATAATGTTTATGCGTAAGTAACGGTTTAATTCATAAAACATTATTTTTCGAACGGAAATACGAAAATCTACGATCTGATTTTCAGTCAGCAATCTTATATCATTGGTTTGCAGATATTTACGCAAAAAAATCCTCTTTCCAAGACAAAAACTTAAAAAGTTGTTAAAATGGTCAATCTGTGAGAGTGCAGCTTTAGCCTATTTTAAAGATCGTACACATAATATCGCATTGATTCTGTGTGTTAAAAGTAAAACATTTTACATGTTTTCGATTAAACACAACTATCACGTACAATTTAAACATCGCCATTCTTCATCATAAATCATCGAGAAAATGATGCACAAATGAAAAACCTTTAAAAGAAAGAAGTCTGGAAGAAATTTATTTACATAGAAAAAAATCATTATTTTTGGCATTTTTTATTTATGATTATTTCATTTGTAATAATTATGTCCGAAGGCCTAAAATCGCGCGACGCGGCCCATATAATCATTAAAAAAATAATGTTTTTTTTTAAAGATGGTGTTATATTATATGGAAATATGGCACTTGGTATCGGAAATATCCCTTCGGTGTCGGAGTTAAATTTAAAATGTTTAACTATTTATTAAGATGAACACGGTGTAAACTTCGAACGTCTAGAAAATATCTCTTAGACAACATTATTCATTTTAATTGTGACCGTGTGTTCAGGTCGTTAGGCCCCGAAGGTGGGCATATTGAAATCGCAACGTCCGTCCGTACATGTGTTCGGTACATTAAAGCGATGTGTTGCATGCAAGACTCGCGTCTCTATCTTAAAGCTGCACTCTCACGGATTGGACGTTTTGACAACTTTTTTATTTTTTGTCTTGGAACGAGCCAATTTTTGCAAAAATCCATGGGAACCAGTGTTATAAGACTGCTGACAAAAGATCAGATCGCTAATTTTTATATTTAAGTTCAAATATTAATGTTTTATGCATTTTTCTTAAACCGTTAGTAACGGTTTAAGCCTTAAAACATTAATTTTCGAACGGAAATATGAAAATCTGCCATCTGTTTTTTTTTTGTCAGCAGTCTTATATCACTGGTTTGCAGATACTGACGCAAAAAGTTGCTCTTTCCAAGACAAAAAATAAAAAAGTTGTAAATTGGTAAATCTGTGAGAGTGCAGCTTTAAAGTTCAAAGTTACACTTTGAGTTTTATCATTATGGAATATTGCTTGTATGAAAATAGAGTATAGTTGATGTGTCCGGGCTGTTACTTTGTTATGCATGGATGGGTTTAAAAACGTATTGGTACATATGTGATCGCTACATGGCAATGATTTGCAGCCGATGACAAGACCCATAACTCCCAAACATTTTAGGCCTGAACCACCATGGGGTCTGTCATATGCTTATAGTTTATGTTTGCTCTTCCTAAATATAGACATTTTAATAATTACATAATCAATTGAACTGGGTATCATTTCGGGAGCATTCGATCGTCAGTTGCTATGACAGCTATTGTTTGAGTTATTCTCAACTATTTACATTCTAATAATGATTAGATAACCATTTCTTTGAGACATCAATTTTATGAAGATAAAACTGGCAGATAACACGGAACAAGTAGATGCAGGATTTGACAATAGCCTCGGGTGCAGAATAATGTCATGCGACCCTTCCCAGATCACACCTGTGTCCATTCAAGTTCCAGAGCAGTGAAGGCTTGAAGGTTAACAAATTTAACGTTAAAAGCATACTAGTAACTTAAATTTCTTTGGCGAAAGCTTGCTTTGATCTGGATTCGCCTGATCACAACAATTTTTTAAACCTGCGACTTAGACCACTCACCTGCGGAGACAATTGGCAGTATATGGTTATTGCAACTTGCGATTGAATTACCAATAATTAACATGCGTTTTATGATATATATATTCTATTCATGTTGACCTGAATCAGTTAAAAAAACGAGTTATGAGTTTGAGTCGAGTTGGCAACATGCGATTGAATAGGATGAAGAGTTGTCTACCCTGCCTCATGCATATTCTATTGGAAGGCATACTTGTTATTGAAGTTGATTATCATGTATTTTTTAAGTGTTCAAGATTTAATGACATCCGGGAAATTTATGTTTTCTTGGTATCATGGTAATACTGACACAGTTGTTATTTCTATAATATGATGGCATCGGAAAATGCTACCCATATTAAATCCTTTGCCGGGTCTTAACGTTCATAAACTCATGTTAGCTATAGATATACCTTAACTTTTTTAACCAAGAAACACAACTCTTATTTAGTTACATATATGCATTTTGCTGTATTTGATTTGCATTGTAAGATGTATTATGGGCTGGAGGCCTTTCATTGAATAAACTTTCGTTCGTTCGTTCGTTTATGCATATTCATATAAACGAGATTTCATCAGTCAATGTTCGAGCGGAAAGTATGAAGGGTAGCGGAAGAAATTACCGAAGACCGAAGCTAAGTTTATAATTATAATCAAATTAATAATAATTAATCTAAATAGGTATTGAGTAATATTACTGGTGTAGGTTTCAAAACTTAATAACGACTGGGTTGTAATTCTATTTGGGTTAAAACAACTTAAATACATCCTTACGGCGGCCAAATCCTAATAGCTTATTATACAATAATACAGTAATCAAGTTGTTAAATTAATCGACACAATCTAAGCTTAATGCGCTATTTTAATACATTTAGATGTTGCGGAGTTAAGAAATATAGTAAGATACATTTGTACTTGATGTGTTCAATCTTTAAAAATTTATACTAAAATGTTTGGTATAGAGATTTAAACTCCGTTTTCAAGGAGAATTTTACAACAAAGATTTAGTACTTAGTTAATTAAACTTCAGAAAATCATGTCATATTCAGTAATAAACCATTATTGAAATGTCTGTGTTATGTTTGATAAGTTTCGAAATATCAAATTGAGTTGAAGCGTAAATCCTGAGACTCATGCACTATTCCAAAAACTGACCAGAGTCATTGCTCCCATGCAATTTATGCTGGGCGTAATGGCCATTAAATTTCGACGATTAAGCTATTAGCAGATAACTGATAAAAGCTGCCTGGAGAATCACAAAACCATTCACTGGAACATCCTGAAAACAAGGGTTTCCTTCTTAGTCGAAAATTGGATAGGATTTTTTGGCACGATTGTGAAAAGGTTTGTCAACGTGTTTTAAGAAACTAAACTCTCTATCAAACTCTGGTAAAAGGCCAAAGGCAGGGCTCCTAAAGAGACGTAGACTGCGCTACATGTATGTTTCATTTAAAATGGTGAAGAAATAGTGAAGTAATCTTTGTTTGAAGTATTTATTTTTTCAAATCAAAACATTGCCTTCCGACGTAGCATTTGTGACGCAATTTATCCCGTGGTATACACACACTGTTGGTACCTTTTGTCAAACGTGTACGGGCACCCACAATATAAAATCTCACGGTGCATATCCATATCGGTACCCTCTTTGCGAAATCTGCTGAAACGGTACCCTCTTTGCATATGCACCGGTCATTCTCTGCTGAAAACAAATCGGCGATGGACAACAAGCCAGTAAATGTTCATTTAATTGATGAAAGGAGGTATGTCATGTGCAAAAGAAGTATACCACGGAACACTAGCATGTTATAGCTATGTCTTTTTTGTAAAGCACCAGTCAATTGTAACCACGGCCCCCAGGTCCGGGGATATACCGGGGATAGCCGGGGAAATGAGCCGTTTTTTTTTACCTTTCAGGTGGCCCCGCAGTGCCGGGTGTATGCGGTGGTTTTGTCTTCGCGAAAAATATAGCTGGGAATGGGCCTGGGGGCGTGGTTACAATTGACTGGTGCATAATGTGCCCATTTTTCAATTAGTGCAACTCCACAATAAGCTACAAATATCGATATGTCTTGCCTCGCCCACTGCCTCTGCATGTTCTGCGGGCTTAAATGAACCACTGGTCACCGCATACATATTAGATATAATCATTTATATATCATATTCATACAAATGGCAATTAATAGTCTAAATTATGTGGTAAATTCATAAAAACTCCCTACTTTCGGTTTTGCAGCGGCACGGGATACCTCTTTGCTAATGATTTTTTATATCACAGGTACCCCCTCTCTCATATTTTAAAGCACGTGTACCCTCGTAGCACTGTATCGAGTAAAGTAATATGTTTTTACTTTGTTATCGTATCTTTGCGTTGATCGTTTAATATGTGACAGATTTCACAATCAATATAACAAACGTAAATTGTATGTGATAAACCTTCAACTACTTACTAAACTTTAATGCATTTAAGCAAAATATTAATTACTGATAGAAAGATTGTAGCCGTGTATTTAATAGCTGAAAACTCACAACGGATATTAAATGACTTGTGGGCCATAAAAGATTTATAGTGATTAACAATCATCTGGCTCCAATTTCTCGAAACTTCATAAGTCCCTTAAAACAGGATTAAGCTAATCTCACTATTTTTGTTGTTCTATAAAATGTCGGTGTTATAATTACTTCTTCAAGAATTCAGTTTAGAAATTATGTAGGAATAATCTGTATGATTATCAGAAAAAACATTTTTCATTTATCAAAATCCATTTTCAGTATATATTTTGACTAATTGAAATAAGCGACTTAAGCCTCGAGAAATTGGGGCCCGATTCTCATAATGTAGAATGACCGTGTTTTCTGCACCTTTCTTTCAAATTTAACACGGTATTCTTCATAAGAAACAGTTTTCGATATTTATTTATTTATCCTTTTCGTGAAATTAAAACAATTGTATTAATTATGGAACAGCTTATTTGGAAGTATGAGTGCATCTTGAAGCACAATATTAATCGCACGTGGAATCGTCTGTACGCGTCGAATGCAGCTGCTGGTATTCTGTATCTGCTATACGGAGTGGTTCCATCTAGCGGTAGTCTACATAGGCGGCAGTGTATTACTGGTTCTAACATCAACACAGGTACGGTGCTGACCTCATGCTCGTGTTTACTCGTGTTTATAGGCCTGCACACGTACTTCCGGATGCAATAGGTCTTTGTTCCAAGCTGCGGAACATTGTTGGACTAACCTATGGCTAAGGTGAGTGTATAATTGTTAAACTTGTTTTTGTTGTTTTGTTGTAGAAGTTTTCATCATCGCTTGGAATGTCACACATCTCTCTGTGGTAAACTCACAATCACTTGCCTCGTTCTTCTCGCACGAGTTTTTTTTAGCTTTACCTGAGATAATAAATCATATCTAAATCATGTACGTCTAAGTCAGTAAGTGGAGATCTTCTTTTTATGCTTAAAATATCTTGATAACAACTCATGGTCATTTAACAGCCACTGGGCCAACTAACATCAAACATAGCCCTGATTTTCTCGGAGCTGCTGATAAGCCAGTCGGCCTTTATCAAGTGCTTATCATTGCGGAAACAGGATGGTTTTTGCATACGAAGTTTGTGTACGCGTAAAAAGTATCTGTCTTGCTTCATAAAAAATCCTCTGAAACACTTAATTTACTGTGTTATTATCATTGTGAACACGCTGGTGTGTTCTGGCAGTATGAAATATATGTTTTCAGATAGCAGACGGCATACAGAGAAGCAGATAATATCAATTTAAATTTACATTTTCATTGTGTTATGTCACAGTGACATATATAAATGTGCCTACTGTTTACCGTGAGCGATACATTCTTAGTAATATGCTTACAGTCAAAACAAACAACAAACAAACGGCCGACTGAGCCATTACATTCTTGACAATAATTCTACCTGACTTAGAACACATTTTCTTTCTTCTTCTGTAACATGAATCATTATTATACAACTAGTTTACACTGTGAGGCAGGTAGCAAGCATTTCTTGAATTGTGAGTGATAGCTAGCAAACAAAAAATAAACCACTTATGAAATTTGGAACCATCTTTAATGGAACCAATTTGACCCTTGATCGAGTGATGTGTGTTTATTCGATAATAGTTCACTATTAGTTCAGTGAATGATTCAGCTTCGAAATCGACATAGCAGATGTTTTTTTGATTACGTTTCCAAACCTATCGCGGTTGTTGTCGACGGGTGAATATTTAGAATATTTCTTTCAGTAAACGAAAGCACTGGAATCGAAAGGAGTTTCTGACATAAACACAAGAGCGAGTGCGTATACATATACATGTAGCAAGATATTACATAATTGTTATCATGCAAATTTATTAATGCAGTTGTGTTGTACTTGTCACGTTGTGGAGAGAGTTGGAGTTTATTTTACGACGCCAGTGAGTCATTATCAATTCTTGTTTTGTCATTCGGAATAGAGAAGTAAATGTAGAAGTAAAAGTAGTTCATAATATTAATAATGATGAAATTAATTAATTGTAGTATTTTAACGTGTAATTTGTATTACTACTTGAACTAAGTTCAAATTAATTCTCAGTGAAGAGTTGCTTTGCATAAATAATCATGATTCCTAAGAGTACAGTCCTTAAGTTTAACTGCTAAACTGATATTACAACGCGATCTACTTGCAGCGTAGTAAAACGTCAAAAATTCTCACTTTGTGAATGGTCCATATATTCGATGGAAAATTGCCGAGGTGCTCCGATTGACATACTGAATGTAAACCTGGTTAGAGCTACCCTAGTTCTTTAGCTTGCGCTAGTATAAGCAAAGCCTTACGGTGCCTACAATTCGGAAGTATTAGTATCTTAGTATTAAGGCGGGGGATTGAACCTGGGAGCCATTGAGAGTTAAGTGTTTAGCCATTAGACCACGGATCCGGTGTTGTACGTACGGCTGGTGTTGTTTTTGGTGCTTAAATGAACATTTATATCAGAATTTATTCGCTAATGTGACAACAACAAGTAACGACCAAATGCTATTTCTAGTAAAAATATATATTTGCATTCCTAGCTCGATTTTGTCTTGATCAACAACAACAACAACAACAACCACAGCAACATAACAACCTTTAATGCATTGGCGATATTCATCGCAACATCTTAAAGAACGCAAATGAGTATACATGTGAAGGTATCGAATGTGATTAACGGTTATATATGTAATTTACTTATAACATTGAAAATCTAGCATCAAACACGTTTCGTCATTCACGAACTCTTGAAACCCAATATGTACCTGTTTGTAGCTTGTCAAAGATTGTATGTACATTAGTAATGCACCAGTAAATTGCAACCACGGCCCTCCCAGATCCGGGGAATAGCGGGAACTTTGTCTGTCGGTCCAGCCAATCCCCAGTTAAATCCCCATCCTGCCTGGACAAACTTCTGGTAAAATCCCCGCCAAATGCCCTCGCACACAGGGATACCTAGGGGGCTTGGTTACAATTGACTGGTGCACTTGGTTACAATTGACTGGTGCATAAGCTGGTAGTTACCACCATATGTGGCAGAATTTTAGGCAACGTGTATATGTTATTTTGCAAGAAAATTGCATTTAAATTGTGAATTTTTGAATTATATCATTAATTAAATGAAGTGTTTTAAAAAAAAATGGCCGAGGAGTTCCGAATGGGAAGTAAACAATACAAAACAATTTACATATCCACACCTCAAAAAAGGTAGATAAGGCCAGACAAAATAGTTTTTAAACGTGGCCTTATGGAAGGCTTTGTGGGGTTATATTTTCATAAATTCTGCCCCATAATATATATATTTATATATATAATTTTGCGAGCACAAAAAAGTCCGCATATTTTGTTGTTATGCCACTGAAATTGTCTCATTCGGAGCTCCTCGGCCATATTTATCGAAAACAACCTCGGATGTGTTTGGACGGTTAACATACTCAAAAAGAGGTACGTTTAAGTCCGCTGCAAGTAGATCGCGTAGTAATTTTATTTAGCTGTTAAACTTTATGACTTAAATCTTCGAAATCTTAATTATGTTTGCAATAATACACTTCACTGGCAATCAATTTAAACTTAGATCAATTAATACAACTATAAAACACTAAATTTAATTAATGATATAATTAAAAAATACGAACTACTTCAACTGATGTACCGGCATACATCCGAGGTTGTTTTCAAATGAAATGGCCGAGGTGTTCCGAATGAAATTGTCTAAGAGTTTACCCTCAAAGATATAACGGTAGTTATTCGTACATCATTTGGCATTATAAACCGTACAAATCGTTCCTCTTACTGCAAATGTGAGCATATTTAATAGAATCCAGACCTTGAGAAACAACTTTTCATCTTCATTATCTTTGGGTGAGAATTTCAATAAAAAGTCGGAACGGGGGAAACACTTCCATCAAGATATTTGCGATTGCAAGATAAGGCCGAAAAAATATGTTTGTTTCTGGTTACGGCCTGGAAAAAATGTTGGTTAGTAGGTAGGGATGTTTGGATGGCAAACAGTACACAGTCGTTAGATGCGAATGAACTCATTATTTGATACGTTTTCCTTTAGATTTATCAAAGCAGTCATGATTACCAACGATTTAGCATTACAAAAACTATGCATTTCTTTGAAAGCATAAAACTGTCAAAAAATAAATCTCGAAGGCCGAAATAGCTTCTGACATTTTCAAACTGTAGTTATTCGCTAGATCGTTGTTTGGAGTGACCTCTTTGATAATTTTGAAGAAAATATTATAATTTTAGGCTAAATGTCGATGAAGAAATGACAGGTCATATGACACCAAAGCAGGTGTTAATACCCATCAATCGACAGTTGGTATATGGACTGAAACTCGTTTGGATTTTCAATTAATATATACATTCGAAAAACAAATTCAATCGATCGACAGTAAAAAACACACACTCGGTCGGGTTACCCGAAGCAAATAGTTTTTAGGCCTAAGCATTTGAACAGTCGGATGTTGCCTGTATTTCTAGAAAACAATGCATAAATGTGATAAAGAAGGCTGCAATCAAATTATCTGTGTTCGTCTGTGGATTATTTTAGTTCTTTATTATATTAACGGTTCGGATCATTTTGGCACTAATTTGTACAAATTCTCGTTAGCTTTTCCACTATATACGTACAAAAAATAAAAGTTATGTCGAATTTCTGGAATTAATTATGCAATTTCGAAACTAATTTGTGGAGTTTACCGGGGAAAAGAATACGGATTAAGAAATGTAACTATGATGTTATATTCCAAACTAATGGATACATAAAACTTTATTGATGCGTAACATGTCTGTCAAAATATATTGATATATTGAATGTGAATTTGAAACATCTGGTTTTCGTTCATTTCAGTTTCTTGTGCTGGAGCGTCGCCTCTAAATCGGGAACAATGCGCGCGCCTTTCCCGTGCGCTGTATGAGTGACAGACCGGATGTAGCCGCGAGTGTTGTGCCGCCTCCACCACTCTCCTCAGCTTCTCTCTCCTGCAATCCTCGTGCCGACGATAACGACGCCGCTTGTCCAACGCACACTGCTGTTTCGAGCGAATCTGAGCTTCAGAACCCTTCTTTCGCCGACAATAAATGCTTCCCATCAGCGTCTCATTTAAACACAAGGGATAATTCAACTGCTCTTTATGACACTTTATCCAGTGATTTGCGCAGTTATCATTCGAAAAGCTTACCTGACGCTGTTCTGCATAGTGACGCGCTTTTAGAACATGAATATGAGCTTGAAAGTCTAGGAAGTGTAACGAGTAACTCATTCTCGCTATCCACTGACGACACTTTACATAACACGAGTTCGGAATCGGATGAAATTGAAGTAGACCGTTTACTAGACAAACCTGAAAACATGGGTAATCAAGCTGCGCGAAAAACTGTTCAGAGTGATGATGACACCCCGGACGAGACAAAGACCAAATGTTGTGAGATACCAAAGAAGAAAGTCAAGGATCGAAACAGCAGAGTCAGTCGAAACAGTCGCGTTGACGACCTTGGCTTTGATACAAATGAAGTATACCCTTTCGAAGGCCGCACTCGGAGCGAGCAAGAACTCTCCGATCCGGTAGAACTGGAACCATTCGATATTGTGGAAACAGACGACATCCGATTTGTTCCGGGAGCCGGAACCTCGGCTGTCATTCAGTCCGCCAGCGAGCCGCGCTTTCAGACAATACCGGAGGACATGACAATCGGTGGCGAACACGAACAGGCAACGAAAAATGATTCCGATCAAACTGACGTTAAGAAGTTTTACATAGAAAAGGGCTCCAAAATCCTTGAACCGGGAACGTCCACTGCACATTCTACGTTCGAGTTCAAGCAGATGAAAACAAATGCAAAAGAAAAACCATTTTCTATTGCCAAGAGTCCTTTGTATGAAAATACGAGCGATGGAGCAAAACCTTGTCCATCTAGTGGAAACGACGATGAAGCTCCTGTATCACCAGGCGCTGCAGCTTCACCGGCATCTCCATCGAGCTCTGGAAACAGCAGCAATCAAATTGGCGGAAATAACTCGAAGAACGACATCAAGAAACCGACCAGAAAAGGCAAAACAACAAAATGTGGCGAAACTGATATTATGAAGACGTCGGTTAGTGAAATACACGAAGATGCTCAATGTAAGAAAGCTTCTGTGAAAGAAACTAAAGCTACCTCTGAAAATAAGAGACAAAGGAACAAATCCGACAAGCAACCAGCGATAAGAGACAGTGAAATAGACAGAAACATCGACAACGTGTTATTGTTAACTCAAACTATGTTCTCAGGCTCTAAGACATCTAATAATGCAGAAGACAATGTGCTTGTGAATTCTGGCGATAACCAGCAAGAGGTTGTGCAAGCCAAATATGAAAACGTCAACCGTTGTGTTAAGCTTGAAAGTGGCGGATTAGCGATCGCACATAAAGATGAGTCTGTGGCTCAAAAACATGTGAACAAAGGTGAGAAAACTGACAGAGAACATGTTGATAGAGTCAAAGAAGCCATTCAGATAACAAGGCAAGGGCCAGACACTGAACAAGAACTATTGAAATATGAAAACGTTGGTGTTTGTGTTAAACTTGAAGCTACTGGATTGTCTATTCACAATAAAGAACTACCTGCTATTCCAAAATCAGAATTACCAAATCAAGGTGGAATTAAAAAATCAAGACGAAAAGCATCAGATGATAAAGAGGTTGTTGAAATAAGACAAGAAGAGCATACTGCTCAAGATAAGGACATGAATAGAAAGAGGCGTGAGCGTAAAGCTTCATCTGACAAAGAGTTTGTTGAGATAAGTAGAATCAGGCAAGCGAGTGGTGGAAAAGAAATAGTGACGATTAAACCAACTGACTCGGAATATATTGAAATGAACACAGGGAAAGATGACCGAAGAGTTCCTACAGGTGTTGTTGAAGATGTTAAACTTGATATTCGAAATAAGGGAATATTACATATATCTGATAGTGGTACTTTGATCATTAAATCTTTACCAAAACCACCATCACATGCTCCGTCAAGTGAAAAAGGTGGAAGTCATTATTATGAAAATGATATTATCGACCGTGACCGAACAGACATTAAAGTACCTTATGTGGAGACCGAAAGTAGTGAAGCTGACTGTTCAAACCTGGCTCCTGATAAGGAAAAACAGTTACTGAAAGTAAAAGAAGAAGAAATAGAGGAAGTTCCCCCTCCTTCACCGTCGACTATGGATATTCTAGCGGAAGCAGAAGAAGAAGAGGAAGAAGAATTTGAAGAAGAGTATGATGAAGATCGAAGGAGAAAGAGTCTGGAAATGTTCGAATTTACAGAAAATGTGTGTAAACGGTTGTCTCAATTACTGGAAAGGTCCAATAGTAGTTCCGAACCAGAAAATGAGGACTATTTGTTCGAAAGTGGTAAGGATTTTACTGAGCCTCCCAAGCCTGAAAACATTTATGAAACTATTAACGAAGACCCTAAGTTGAGCTTAGATGATGTTAGCAAACAGGTGCTACGTAAAAGTATTGACATGTCGACAGACACAAGTCTGCAACGGCGAAAGCGGAACGAGTCATCTAGTACACTGAAACGGGCTTCTGGAGAGTCCGAGCCATACAAAGAAGTTGAAGCTTTTGATGATGAAGAATCCGACGATGGGCTACCTGACTACTTCCAGCCAGAAGATGCCAAGACGAAAGAGAGTCTTGGGGAGAAATCAGAGATGGAAGGAGTCATTAATGATTGGGAATCGATTGATGATTCTGTATTCACTCAATGTTTTGACGATCAGTACATTGAGGATGCCTCTCTTTCGACACTTGAATCATTTCGAACGGAGGAGCCATCGAGCAAAGAGAAAGAGTCTCATTACGGGTCTCTCCACTCAGCGCTCACGTTGCCGATTCGAGGCGTGGAATCGGGCGTTGTTTTTAACGAGTCTACTTCCACAGATATTTGTGACGAGACCCCGACAGCGGAAAGCCAGTCGAAATTGGCCGCTTTGACGGAATTAGTGACAGCGAAGGAGGAGGATGTGCCGGTGCAGTTTGACACATCCGGTCGGGCGTCCGTCACGTACACGGAGTCGGACCTCGATATTTCCGAGCACAGGGATGACATGAGTACGGACAGTATGCTAGCGGATGACGAGGCGGAAGAGACGATGGAGATCCTATTCACTAAGACGTACACGGAGCCGGTTGAGGGCGCGGAAGTGTTCCTCAGCTGTACCGTCGTAAATAGCAACTACCGAGACGAGGAAATGAAGAACGACGCGTGGATCTCCGACGAGGCGCTCGAGTATTTCGAGGCGAATGCCTCCGACCTGATGTCTACCGCCTTCCTTAAAGCAAAGAAAGAGATGAAGGATATTCAGATGTGTCTTCAGGGCCTCCGACGCCAAATGGAGCATTTCCATAGCGACGCCGAAGACACATCCCATCCGGGTTCCGGTGATCTCGTGCCGGACTACTTCCGGATTGCCGGCAGAAATGCCGTCACAGATTGACTCGGGACAGTTCAATAGTCGCATAATTATCCATTCTTACATACATCTATATCATTATGATATTTATATTGTATATACAGTTTTCATTTCATAATCTCATATCAACTCTTTTATCTTCTTTAATTATATAGCTATAGAAGATTTTAGTAATGATTAAAGGTTGTTAGAATGCATTTACTTAATTTTGCTATGCTAAAGTTATATTTTTTTTTATTTAATACAGTTCTTGTAATGCTTTTAAGCGTTTTCGCAAAAAAAAAAAATGTTAGCTTTTATCATGAATGCGTTTTATTGGAATTGATACTTTTTTACCTAAATGTCTAGTTAAGAAACCTTGCTTTGTATATGGCACAGACGACCATTTTACATTATGTAAATGATTGTATGAAACCATAGTTTCTATGTTCATGCATTTTGAATAAAATGTGTAATTTTTTAGGTGGTTTAAAACATTGACAGATATAATATTAAACGTTGTTTATGCGATTTAGTGGACTGCAGGCCCCTCGGGTGCGGCCAAAGTATATGTAACAGTCCAAAGACTCCTCCGGTGCGGCCAAAGTATGTGTAACAGTCCAAAGACTCCTCCGGTGCGGCCAAAGTATATGTAACGGTTCAAGGACTCCACCGGTGCGGCCAAAGTATATGAAACGGTCCAAGGACTCCTCCGGTGCGGCCAAAGTATATGTAACGGTCCAAGGACTCCTCCAGTGCGGCCAAAGTATATGTAACGGTCCAAGGACTCCTCCGGTGCGGCCACTCCGGTGCGGCCAAAGTATATGTAACGGTCCAAGGACTCCTCCGGTGCGGCCAAAGTATATGTAACGGTCCAAGGACTCCACCGGTGCGGCCAAAGTATATGTAACGGTCCAAGGACTCCTCCTATGCGGCCACTCCGGTGCGGCCAAAGTATATGTAACGGTCCAAGGACTCCTCCGGTGCGGCTAAAGTATATGTAACAGTCCAAGGACTCCTCCGGTGCGGCCAAAGTATATGTTACGGTCCAAGGACTCCTCCTGTGCGGCCAAAGTATATGTAACGGTCCAAGGACTCCTCCTGTGCGGCCAAAGTATATGTAACGGTCCAAGGACTCCTCCGGTGCGGCCAAAGTATATGTAACGGTCCAAGGACTCCTCCTGTGCGGCCAAAGTATATGTTACGGTCCAAGGACTACTCCGGTGCGGCCAAAGTATATGTAACGGTCCAAGGACTCCTCCGGTGCGGCCAAAGTATATGTAACGGTCCAAGGACTCCTCCGGTGCGGCCACTCCGGTGCGGCCAAAGTATATGTAACGGTTCAAGGACTCCACCGGTGCGGCCAAAGTATATGTAACGGTCCAAGGACTCCTCCGGTGCGGCCAAAGTATATGTAACGGTCCAAGGACTCCTCCAGTGCGGCCAAAGTATATGTAACGGTCCAAGGACCCCTCCGGTGCGGCCACTCCGGTGCGGCCAAAGTATATGTAACGGTCCAAGGACTCCTCCGGTGCGGCCAAAGTATATGTAACGGTCCAAGGACTCCTCCGGTGCGGCCAAAGTATATGTAACGGTCCAAGGACTCCTCCTATGCGGCCACTCCGGTGCGGCCAAAGTATATGTAACGGTCCAAGGACTCCTCCGGTGCGGCTAAAGTATATGCCGTCCAAGGACTCCTCCGGTGCGGCCAAAGTATATGTAACGGTCCAAGGACTCCTCCTGTGCGGCCAAAGTATATGTAACGGTCCAAGGACTCCTCCGGTGCGACCAAAGTATATGTAACGGTCCAAGGACTCCTCCGGTGCGGCCAAAGTATATGTAACAGTCCAAGGACTCCTCCTGTGCGGCCAAAGTATATGTTACGGTCCAAGGACTACTCCGGTGCGGCCAAAGTATATGTAACGGTCCAAAGGCCCCTCGGGTACGGCCAAAGCATATGTAACGGTCCAAAGGCCCCTCGGGTGCAGCCAAAGTATATGTAACGGTCCAAAGGCCCCTTGGGTACGGCCAAAGTATATGTAACGGTCCAAAGGCCCCTCGAGAGCGGCCAAAGTATATGTAACGGTCCAAAGGCCCCTCGGGTACGGCCAAAGTATATGTAACGGTCCAAAGGCCCCTCGGGTGCAGCCAAAGTATATGTAACGGTCCAAAGGCCCCTCGGGTGCAGCCAAAGTATATGTAACGGTCCAAAGGCCCCTCGAGTGCGGCCAAAATAATGTAACGGTCCAAAGGCCCCTCGGGTGCGGCCAAAGTATATGTAACGGTCCAAAGGCCCGTCGGGTGCAGCCAAAATAATGTAACGGTCCAAAGGCCCCTCGGGTGCAGCCAAAGTATATGTAACGGTCCAAAGGCCCTTCGAGTGCGGCCAAAATAATGTCACGGTCCAAAGGCCCCTCGGGTGCGGCCAAAGTATATGTAACGGTCCAAAGGCCCCTCGAGTGCGGCCAAAATAATGTAACGGTCAAAAGGCCCTTCGGGGCGGCCAAAATAATGTAACGGTCCAAAGGCCCCTCGAGTGCGACCAAAATAATGTAACGTTCCAAAGGCCCCTCGGGTGCGGCTAAAGTATATGTAACGGTCCAAAGGCCCCTCGGGTGTGGCCAAAGTATATGTAACGGTCCAAAGATGTTGCTGGTACTGTGGCAGGCTGTCCCGGGAAAACTTTAATTTCAGAAAATGCGTTTAAATATATTTTATCTTAAAGGTTCGAAGTCTAGGTAGATGCACAAAAAATACATTATTATGTTTAAATCATTTGACTTTGATGATAAAAAACAAACAAGAAAAACATTTGAATAGTGTACAGAGTAAAAAAAATATTAGCATATTTTGGCGTTTTTTTTAACTGGGTAAACTATGTATATATATTTAGTAGCTATCAATTGAAAAACCCATTAATAAAGGTTTAAATATGTTTTATCCGTTCATTTTTTATATAATTGAAGTCGAATAAGGTAAATATAATTAGGCAATAAAATTAAAAAGTTTCTCTTTTGCATCTATCTAAACTTTGTAGCTTTAAAATACCTCATTAATCACTGTGCAGCGAACGTACGCAATTACGGTTTATTTTGGAACGGTTTTCTTACGAAAACGGAATGTTTTTGCTCTTCAAACTATATGATGTTTAATACAGGTGTCTAACTTTTAGCAATACATCACACTTGCCATGCAGATGTTTATTTTTAAAATGAATAGCAGTTTATGCAACTACTTTTTGGTGAAAGAAAATTGGAATCATCCAAGACAAAAAATGCGACATTTTCCTCTGTTTCAACGTGTGCGGAAAACCAGAAAAAAGAGTATATATTGGAGGTATTATAGTATGTATTATGTATGGCGCTGATGTCTGTACGTCCGCTAAATTGCCCGTCCGACTTCCCGTTTGGTTTCTGATCAATAAATAAAATACATCTTAGTCTTTAAAATCCACAAGAAGGTTGGCCATAACCCCTTTTGATTGTTAGGAAAACATTCGGAACTCCTCGGCCATTTTTATCGAAAACAACCTCGGATGTATATATGGACGGTTTACATACTCAGAAATCGATGTCTAAGTATTTGTTGATCTAAGTTTAAATTAATTGCCAGTGATGTGTATTATTGAAAACAAGTTACATAGTAAAGATTCCCAAGAGTTAAGTCATTAAGTTTAGCTGCTAAATTAAATTACTACGCGATCTACTTGCAGCGGACTTGAACATACCGATTTCTGAGTATGCGTCCACATACATCCGAGGTTGTTTTCGAGAAAATGGCCGAGGTGTTCCGAATGCCAATTTGCATGAACCGGTTGGGTACTGGATGATACAGGAACCCAGTGAATTTCATGTAAAATCCGCATGAAAAGTGAAATTCACGTTTTAACTCATTTATTATTAACGAATATTTTATTTTTGCACATATTGGTATATGCTTCATGAAGTGTTTATATTTCAAATTGTATTTAAATTGTTAAAAAAATGAAGAAGTCACAGGAACTTTTCGAAAAATGAATTGAAATCGACTTGAAATCCAATTTTGGAGAAGAGAAATCCACTAAGAACTCATTTATTTTTAATCTGTACACATATTCTCTTTTGTTTTGATAATTGAAGTCAAACATTTTTAACATAATAATGCATTAAAATTATAACGTTTCTTTTTGTACCTCTATCTAGACTTTGTAGTTTTAAATAGATCTCACTTATCACAGAACGGACGAACAACATTAACCGTTTCATTCTGATAGGGTTTTCTTCCGAAACGGAATGTTTTTACTTTTCAAACAATTTCATGTTTAATTCAGGTGTCTAATTTTAAGCAATTTATCACACTTGTCATGCAGATGTTTGATTTTAAAATCAGTTGCAGTTTATTCAAGTATTTCTTGGTGAAAGATCCTTGCAATTATCCAAGACAAAAATGGGACAGTTTTCTGTTTCAGCGTGTTTATGAAATCCAGATCTCATCTATTTTTAACAAATGTTTTTTTTATTGCATACATATTGGAATATGCTTTATAGGGAGTTTCTATTTCCAAATTTAATTAAATAAACCAAAAATGACAAAGTCACTTTTCAAAACAATATACGGAAATCGAAGTGAAATTCAATGTTGAAGAAGTAAAATCTAATTTCGGAGAAGGAAATCTACTAAGTATAAACAATTTAATACAAGGGGGCCCTGAAACATATAATTACGTACTTGTATTTTTAACAAAATTTCAGGGATCGACACTAACTATACCTCCAATGGATCATGAAGGGACACCACCAGTGAAAGTCAGGAGCCCCTCTCGAAAATATGTCAATTTGTCATTATTTTCTTCTAAACCTTAAGTGTAAGCATGGGCTTTTAATTTAGTATTCTTTGCCTATTGTACATAGCACTTCGCATGACGTATGGTGAAAAGGGGCTCTGAGAGTCGTCACTGCATGTACATATAAACACTTTGAGTACAAATCATTTGGATGAAATGCTTTCAGTGCGAATCACGTGCATGAAGCACACTGAGAACGCAACGAGGTGTCAATGTTTGTTTCATCTTTATCTTGGATGCTCGTTTTGTTAAAAACTCATGTATGCAAAACTGCTTTCATCCAAAATATAGAGAACTAATTACAAATGAATAGAATGCAGTTCAATTTCAAATACAAAAAAAATGAACCCGGAAGTTGACAAGCAAAATCAACGCTAACCCCATGCGCGAAATAATTTTCAAATTCAATATATGTTTCGATTGTGATTTAATTTCTGCTTAAACTCATCAAGATTGTATTTTGGGTTCCTGTCTTACTTTCTGCCAAACAATTATGGTGTCCCGTCGAGACAGCTGACTTAGAGGTTCCCTCCCCGTCGAACGTTGTAAAACTATTTTAAAAATCGGACAAATTCAAATTGGTTTACGAGACCAAATAAAACAGTACGTCATGCCGAAAAAATCGGAAAAATATAAATTAACGTGGCTCCTTAATTGAGTTCATGCACTTTATGAATGACATTCAATGACTCTTTTTAGATTCATTATTTCATAGATATATCGTTACATTTTCAGGGCGTTTGAAGTATGGAATTCAGCGATCCGGATAGTTTGAAATAAGCGTATCATAGATACACTATATCTAATTATTCATGGGTTTTAAACGTGTAGAAACATTTAAACAATGCGTTCAAACACTGGAAGGTCTACAGGTGCAAGTATTGGTTGAATAGTGCTCTTTTTTATGAGACGGTGTTAGTATTAACACTTCGAAATGTTGGCTAATGCATACCCTGGATTCCTTTGAATTAGGGCGTTTCTAAACGACTAGGATTGTCAATTATTTAGTTACCCGGAAATATTAGACCGCCATAAAAATGGCGGAGCTGCAACGTGCCAATACTGACGTCGATGACGTCAAAGATGACGTCGAAAATGTGCCGATAGAAATCAACGGTACCAATGACATGATATGCGCGAATTGTCACGCGCAGGGGGAAGAATCGGGTGCCGTCGGAATCTGCAAGGACTGTCGCTTCTATTTATGCAGCGACTGTGTCACCATTCACCGGAAGTCGAAAGATACTTCCGATCATCAAATCGCTTTCTTCTACTGCGCGACTAAAATGGCGGTTAACAAACTGGTGCGCGCTAACTCGTTCTGTCTGGACTGTGGGCATTTCCTGTGTGATAAATGTAAGGTAGACCACCGAGGGTTCCGCATATACCGGAACCACACGTTTATCGGCGGCCGGGCGGCGCCTGGAGTGGTATTTGACCACGACGGAAGCTCACACAGAGGTCTTCTAAGATCGCGTAGCATGAGGTTTGTTCTATTTTACAATATAATTTCAATAATTATCTCACACATGCCTAGACCAACAACCTTTAATCCCTATTTTTGTAGTGCATGTCTTATTTTAATACTTGGTTTTGTCGGAAACACTTATTTTTTATGATTACAGCTGCCCGCGGTCAAGGGGTTCCAGTCGATCAAATTCAACACGCCGAAAGTCGCCAACCGACCGGAAGTCCCCGTATCTAAGCAAGATGGCCATCGACGGCGGTCTGGATCAAAAGACGGTTGAAGTTTCTGTAAAAGAACCGCTCCACAAACGGACGCTCATCAGTTCGACCGTGGGGCGCCAGCCGCTCAATGACGCTTCGCCCGGAAAACCTGTGTCAATGGGAGATAATGGACGCCAGAGAGAGGCTAAGAAGGTGCGGTACGAGATCGACCAAGTGGCATATGCGGCTCAGGTGGTTGGGGAGTTTCCAGCGCGCGCCTCCGTGGACCAGCGACCATGTCACATTATTTCTTCCATTTTCTTGGACAACGATAAACTCGTGGTGGCTGACCAGGCAAACAGGAATATTAAACTTTATGACAATGACTTTCAAGTCAAAGGTGTCATGGCGGTTGAGAAATTTCCGGTCGCCATGTGTCCATCAAACATAAGTTCATCAGAAATGTTTGCCTCGTCCGGTAACTTGATCTGCACAATAAGTGCTTTCAAAACCCTCCAACTTTTAAAAACGTTTAAGACGGAAATACGAAAAATAGAAGGCCTGGCAACCTGGGCGTCGGGCGTCGCCGCTCTTTTCCAGAACGTGAAATCAAAACAAGACAGGAAGGGGCATCTGGAGGTGCATCTCTTTAACTCAGAGGGACGCGTTCTTTACGAGATCGTGGTAAGTAGCCAATGCAGCGTCCGCCTAGTGACGCCAGTCTGGTACCTGGCGTCCGCGCGAGGCGGTTCCGAGATCCTCCTGTCAGACACGCTACATAACCGGATATTGAGCATCGACGTAGTCCACTGGCAGGTGGGGTTCGTGCTCCGCGGTCGCGAGAAGGGCGGCGCTCCCGGTAGTCTCGCAGTGGATGTGGAAGGAAACATGCTGGTGTCTTGGTATGGGGAGGTGGGTACCACCTGATTAAGAAGTGCAATTTAAAGCTCTAAGAAAAACGTTGCTCTATCGTTAACAGTTCACGTATTCTCATTGTTTATTTATGTGTTTTTTTATTATTTTATTTCTATCATTTTTTTTCCAAATTTGAATATTTAGGAACCTTGTTGATTGCCAGCCCTGTACTTAACAAACCATCTTTAAA
The DNA here is from genome assembly GCF_026914265.1 of Mya arenaria. Taxonomy (NCBI): domain Eukaryota; kingdom Metazoa; phylum Mollusca; class Bivalvia; order Myida; family Myidae; genus Mya; species Mya arenaria. The sequence continues at coordinate 41,745,677 of NC_069128.1, read as the reverse complement.
ACTAACATCTGTTGTTTTTATTCAAGGTGCACAAGGTGTCTCCTACTGGCCAGGATTTGGGTGTTCCGGTGTCCAGGCTGCCGAAGGACGCTGTGCTCTCCTACAACCCGCGAGCCCGCCGACTTGTGGTCCATGGCGCCAAGGGGAACAAATCGAACTCCAAGTTCACCGTCTACCAACTATGAAGCAGTGATTTAAGCGTTCTATGTCTCCTAGGACAAATACGACAAATAATTCGTTCAACTCACAGCCTCGCCGCCAAGTAGTCAGTGGCGGTCAGAACCTACTAGCTGTTCTGTAATACATAAGGACTGAACATAATTTTTTGTAAAAGCGGACATTGAGACTAGGATGGGCTGTGTTCAATACATGATCTAAAATTGATACGAACTATTTTATAGAATAACTAATTAACCTGGCGTGTACATTTTTTAAATGAATGTTTGTGAATTTCTAAATGTGTTTTGTTACTCTATTACTGCGCATTAATTTTTGTTCCATGTTTAACACTTTTTACATGCTTGTTTTTCTTTTCTTTTTAAAATGCTCTAAACGATGTCGTAGTTATGGTTTATTGAATATATTAACAAAGTATGAATAAAACAAATGTATAAAATAGTAACTCCTTTTGTTTTAGAGAGTTAAGCTTCATTAATTTTGACAATGGAAGAAAGGAAATCTGCGTTTAAAGAACATAATCTGCTTGTTCCACAATACTGATCGAATTGTCATAAAACAATTCGTCCGGGATAGGGTTTCAACATTAAAAGCGCAATTTCTAATTAGTGGTAGATTTCAACACTAAAAACTACATTTTCTGATTGATTTTAGACTGATAATTTAAAATGCACATGTGACTTCAGCAATGGAGTCCTCCTATCTTGGGGAACAATATGATAAAAATGATTCATTTTTTAAAACTAAAACGTCTTTGCAATCAAATGGAACTATCCGATCAAACAAAGACAAGGAAAGCGGAAACATATCTGAGATCACAGCAGAGGTTAATGTCACCAAGATGAATGGAGCGTCCGATGGAGAGGAACTGGGCCGACAACTTCCGGTGACTATGACTGCATCAAGTGACAAAGCGGGGAAACTACTATCCCCACCACTTTTACCGTCACCCGGTGGCCATACACTGCAGCGCCTTGAGCCCGAGGGCTCCGACGCACCGACTGAGAGCGGCCCGGGAGTTAAGGGCGAGTTTAATCGGGCTCAGCACGAAACAGTTGAACATTATGCGGAGTCACACCGACCAGAAGATGCACCTTCAAAACAAAGCACTCGTGTATCGCTCGTCGCGACTTTAAGAGAAACTCCGCCGCCCACAGAGAACACACGAATGAGCGATGGTTCTGAGCAAAACACAGGTTTGCTTAAATACATGAAATGTTTACTTATATGTAGTTCTAAGTTGATCAAATCGTAATACATGTATAATAAAAACTTAAAAATCGACGATCGTGCTATATAAACCCAAATGCTGACGAATTGAGAGTCTAAAGAATTTTGTTTCAATGTCATATCACTATTTCTTGTGATATACAGGAAGTCCAACTCGACCTTCAAGTGATTCTACCAAAGTCGAGCAGGAGAGTCGAGCGAATATGTCGCACCTGACTTCAAAACAGCGGCCTCCTAGCAGAACCTCGTATAACTTACTAGGTACTGGGTATTAAGATTTTGTCATTTAAAATATCCATTAAAGCGGGTTTATAACGAGTGTTTGATTCGCCTGATTAACCAGAAATGTTTACCGTTAACGCTCAACTTAAATTAAAAGATATGACGTTTCAGACTCACAGTCAGAAGAACAAGGACCCGAAGGCGATGCACAGAGCGCCGTCCAAGTAGAGATCTCATCGCCAAAACCTATGGGAGAAAGCCAAGAAAGTGTACAACACATAGAAAACTCCAAAATAGACTCTCCAGATGCGCTAATAGTGCCAGAAAACCGAACGCGGACTTCCCCTGAAGGTTTAGATCACAGCTCTGACGAAAAGGGGAGCGGGGGAAAATATAAGTCTGCTGATGATGAATTAAACCCTTACTTTACCGGCAGATTGCCGACGCTGCTCCTTCGAGAGCAAACGATTCAGCCCGCCAATGAAAAATTCTCCCATGGCCGTGCGAATCAGGATTCTACTAGAGAACTCAACACAGCTAAAGAAAAAAGTCAGGAAACAAGAAGAGAACAAACTTCTGCTGACAAGGATGACAAAGACGCACTTACATATTCGCCCACGAATAAGCAAGACACACATACGCCAAAGACTGAAACTCGCAACGCAAAGACTGAACATGACACAAAGAATGTAACTGATGCTACACCTTCTTCGAACAGCAGCGCAATACCTATGTCCAGCAGAGAAGTACAGGACATTCTCAATGAAATAAAGTCAGATAGTCACAAATATGCACTCGTCAAAGAGAAGCCATTGACCCCAAGAAACAACAAAGAAAAGGAAGGAACAGGTCTGTCCGTCATACACTCGGTCGCGGAAGAAAACGGTGTGAATTTGGATGCTGAAGAAAACAGGCGTGGACAATATGAGGGTTCACGCATGACTCTTAGCGACATTGACGCAGTCACATCAAAAGTTGTTGGAACTACACACGTAAAGGATCGTCAATCTTATTTTGACAACTTACCACAAGTTAAGAACATCGATTCATATGTTGCAGCTAATAAGCTCCCACGTGAAAATTCTGAGGTACGAGTAGAAACAACCAATGAAAGAAGTAAAGAGACACACGACGTGAATCAATACGAAAGAAATACAACTGAAAATACTGAAGGCAGAACTTCAACGAAAACGCCAGATAGTCATGGGAGCACAGCTGGAGGATCAGATTATCGAAAGGACATGCTCCCCCAAATTGAAAAGTCCACACAACTAGCGGAGGTCGACGAGAAACCGCCGTTACGGGATTCTGAAGAAGTTGCGTTACGGGATATTATTGCCTCCGCAAAGCGCGCAATAGATCAAGGCCACGAGTCGGAAGAGGAAACCGATGACACACTGACGGAACTTGCAACCACTGACGCCTCCCGGATATCCGTTCATGGCAGTCACGTGTCTCAGGTCGAGCGGGCGTCCAGGGGAGGGCGGCAGGAGCGGAGGGAGTCGGAAGTATCCACCACCGTCGACGAAGGCGCACTTATTTGTTCGAATTGTATGCGGGCCGACAGCAACGTGCATAGCTCGGGTTTTTGTGGTGTTTGCAAAAAATACCTTTGCAGCACGTGCATAACTGTGCACACGATGGATTCAAAAACCTCACATCACGAGATACTGGCTTGTTACTGTAAAAACGAACTTGGAATTAACAAGTACGTTAAAGCCACAGCGTATTGCAGTGACTGCGTTGCCTTCCTCTGCAGTAAATGCTCACTTGATCACGTTGGAAAACGTATTTACAAAAGGCACAGAGTAATTCAAAGTTCGTTCGTAATGAAGCCACACAATAAGAAAACTTCATCAATGCAGTTTCTGAACAACATTCAGGACCATTTTGAGCATGAATTAGCGAAAAGAACTAGTCGCAGTGACAAATCCAGAAAAGAAAAACAGAGAAAAAGCATGATAGAAAAACAAAGATCAAACCCGTACAAGGTCGCTTACAGTAATGTTCTACCATCACTTTATCCGGGGCCAAATAAGGCGTTAGGGGCGTCCTACGCAAACAACCCTAATTGGCCCCAGACCAGCATCCCCAGCCTCCCCTACCTGGTTCAGCCCGGGCCCCTCCGCCAGCGTCTTTTGGACAACCCCTACATCACCCAGCATCGACCTCTGGGGTACGCGGGGGGTAAGGAGATCAACGACACTCTACAAGACGTCAAGCTCAAGCAGATGAAGTCAAGGTACGGAGTTCGGGAGATAGCGCAAGTGTTTAAGCTTCATGGCGGAAGTAGACCGATATCGAGACTGAGCATGACACCAGCAGGGACAATGAAGAGTTTCACGACTCACGGACGGACGGAGGGCGGCGTCACGGTGAACATATACCCAGAACCCACCCTCATGCACGCAGAGTACCTGAACGAAAAAAATCTGTCCATTCCATTTCCCAGTGGAGAGAAACCTGTCGAAATTAGCGCAATGGTGATCTTAATGAACGGACACCTTGTGGTTTTTGATAAAAATAACAATAATATCAAAATCTACAACAAAACATTCCGATGTAAGGCCGCTCTGCAGTTTCACAACAGGATTGTTGACATCGCGGCGTCAAATCTTTGCCCCACCGACATTTACACGGCCACTCCACGGCACATGTATGAGATTTCCAGTATAAAGGGATTGGAGCTGACCAAAAAATTCAACGTGGGCGTAAGACGCATTGAAGGGCTGGCTTGCTGGAAGTACGGTCTTGTAGTCATATCAAAACAGACGGAAATAACGTGGGAACTTCGACTGTTCGATTATCGAGGTAATGTGAAAAGTAAACTAGAAGTTCTCAACCCTTTTACATCGGATATTGCGGCTAATAAGTTGTATCACGTAACGACGTCACGCGGCGGCAAATACCTGTCAATTTCCGATGCAAAAAACGGCTGTGTAATCACGATTGACCTGCTCGGCCGGAAGATTGCCGCCGAGACCAACCTGAAACAATCAAGCAACGATGCTACGCTGGAAGAGTTGCAGGAAGAAACTGACGCCAGTAGTAATACAGCGGATAATAAGAACGTCGACGTCACGCCGACGTATCTGACGTCGGACAGCAACGATAATGTGTACGTATCGTGCGATGGACGTGTCCTGCAGGTGTCTCGACGAGGGGACCTCGTGGGAACGGTTATTGATGTCCCAGGGGAGGGGCGCTCGAACGGAAGCATCGTGTTCAACCGCTCCAAAAAGCGGTTGTACGTCCAAACTGGGACCGATTCTATCATCGTGTACAAGATACACGCGTAACCCGCGTTCGGTCTCAGAACAAAAACACTGGGAAAACGAAAGGTCGAGTCTTTTTGTAGATTCGATTTGTACATAATAGATAAACTACCCATAATCAGAGTGTATGTACATTTAATAGTGTGCGTTGGAGATATTTAAGCCAATGATTTTGCCAAGATTTCTTTTGTGAATGTATACATGTTATTGTTTGATTTTTTTTTAAAGTTTAGCAATAAAGCACTAGAAATTGCTTTTTCTGAAAAAGCGCTTGCCTCCCCGCTTCTGTGGTCGTAGGTGAGAAATAATCAATGATGGACATAAAATTTGTTCTTTTGCACGGGAGACTAACAAATATTGGGGTCATCTACTGGTCATGGACCAACCTGCATACCAATATGAAGTCCCTGGGTCCAAGCGTTCTTTGTTATTAAACGAAAAGAAGTGTGACGCACGAACTAGTACACAACAAGTTGTTTTACACCTGAAGGTCACTGGGACTATGACCTTCTGGCCTTAAAACCAATAGAGGTCATCTACTAACCAAGAGCAACTAGCAAATTTGATACGAAGTTCCTGGGCCCAAGCGTTCTTTACTTATTTAGCGGAAACCGTCATTTATCTCAATATCACCTTGACCTTTTACCTACTGGCCTGAAAAATCAATAGGGGTCATCTACTAGTCATGACCAACTGGCATACTAAGTATGAAGTTCATGGGGGCAAGCATTCTTTAGCGACAACCGTCGTTTTTAATCTTACGGTAACTGCAAAATATACCTCGACCTTGACCTACTGATCCCCAAAACAATAGGGGTCATCAACTAGTCATGAACAACTAGAGCTATCACTGAAGGTGATTAAAAACCCCGAACGCCGCCCTGATATGAAATTGAAGTCAACTATTTGGAAAGCCAACCTATAAATGACAACTTTATTTTATGGACTATCCTCAGTTATTCATTTTTTGATTATGTTTTTAAAAGTTAGAAAAAAGGCTTTAAACAATATCAGTAATGCTTATACTGAGATGTTAATACTGATATATTTGATGTTCTAAAGCACAGAATATACGATTGCCTATGACCATCTATAAACGAGTTAAGTTACTTTTTCAAGTTATGCCCTGGACAAGAAAAAAGAAACAAAGGGCAATAACTCTGTAATTGGCTGAAATAGAATTGCAGTTCCTGTACACTGCACTTCCTTATATTATGATCTATCACTGTATGAAGTTTTATAAAATTCCATCCAATAGTTTTCAAGTAATGCTCAGGACAAAAACAAAATAACAAAGGGCAATAACTCTGTAATTGGCTAAAATAGAATTGCGGTTCATGTACACTGCACTTCCTCCCAGTATGATCTATCACTGTATGAAGTTTTATTAAATTCCATTCAATTGTTTTCAAGTTATGCTCCGGACAAGAAAAAAGTAACAAAGGGCAGTAACTCTGTAATTAGCTGAAATAGAATTGCGGTTTCTGTACACTGCACTTCCTCTCATTATGATGTATCACTGTATGAAGTTTTATTAAATTCCATCAAATAGTTTTCAAGTTATGCTCCGGACAAGAAAAAAGTAACAAAGGGCAATTATTCTGTAATTGGCTGAAATAGAATTGCGGTTCCTGTACACTGCACTTCCTCTCATTATGATCTATCACTGTATGAAGCTTTATTAAATTCCATCTAGTAGTTTGTAAGTTATGCTCGGGACAAGAAAAAAGTATTAAAGACCATAACTCTGTAATTAGCTAAAAGAGAGTTATGGTTCTTGTGCACTGCACTTCCTCTCATTGTGCTTTACCATTGAATGAAGTTTCAATAAATTACATCCAGTAGTTTGCAAGTTAATGTCTGGAAAAAAAATTAACAGCAAAAAAAAACAAATAAAGGGAAATAATTCAGTTATATGCTAAAGTAGAATAATGGTTCTTGAACACTGCACTTCCTCTCACTGTGCTTTACCATTGTATGAAGTTCCAATGATTTCCATCCAGTACTTTTCAAGTTATACTCCAGACAAAAAAAAAGTAACAAAGGGCAATAACTCAGTAATAAGCAAGAATAGAGTTATGGTTATTGTACACTGCACTTCCTCTCGTTATGCTCTACCATTGTAAGAAGTTTAATCCAATTCCATCCAGTAGTTTTTAAGTTATGCTGCATACAAGGTAAATTGCAACGGACCGACCGACAAACCCACCGACCACAGGGCGACTAAAATATAACCCCTTCAAACTTTGTTTGTTGGGGGTATAATTAAGCATACAGAGTTCCTAAGTGAAAGCATTCTTTAGTTCTTCAGCAGAAACCATTTATTCACATCAAGGTCACCGCGACCTTGAACTATTGAACCCAAAATCAATTAGGGTCATCAACTAGTCTTGAACAACTAGCAAACCAAGTTCTTTGGTGCAAGCGTTCATTAGTTATTCAACGGGAAATCGTTTTCACCTCGAGGTCACACTGACCTTTTGACTAACTGATCCCAAAATCAATAGGGGTCATTGACTACCGGTAGTCATGACTAACTGGCATACGAAGTATGAAAATCCTAGGTTTCTGGGCGGAAATTGGTTTTTCACATCAAAATCATTGCGACCTTGACCTTAGACATACGAATCTCAAATTGAAAAGGGTCATGTTCTGGTCATGACCAACTTGCATACTAATGAAGCTCCTGGACCCAAAGGATCTTCAGTTACTGAGTGGAAACCGCATGTTCACTTCAAGGTCAACCTTGACCTTATGATCTCAAAATCAATAGGGGTCAAATATTGATCATGACCAACCTTCTGGATATTTGCGTTATCAAACTATTGAGCGGCAAAAAAGTGTGACAGACTTACTGACTGATGGACAGGGCAAAGAAAAACGTATGCGTCTTATAGCGAAAACTTTAAATGAATTGTTTTTAAAATATATTCTCAGTGGGGTATTTCTTAAAGAGCAAAACAGAAGACGAAACAATAAAGAAAACAAAGTGCATCATGTTTTATTTCGTTCTGCATAAGATGTCTACACCAAACAGGGCCCGCAAACGGACCGGGAGGGCATCAACAACGTACAAATATACACATAACAACGGAACAGCCTCATAAACACATGGTAACAGAACGAAACAGCATCGCATACATACATACATACAAAGGATCATTGTTATAACTTATATGTCATAAACAGATTGGGACTGTGCTCTATATCATAATACAGAGTTGTACAAGAGCATTTAAGCGGTTGCCAGCGCTCGTCTGTTTTTGTTTTCGCTCTAGGACTTCTTTTATCAACTTGAAAAATATTTCAGCCAGTTTTCAGACTTTCTAAATTTTAGTCAGAGTTATCTGACTTTCTACATTTTAGCCAGAGTTATGACACTTTCTACATTTTAGCCAGAGTTATCAGACTTTCTACATTTAAGCCAGAGTTATGCAAATTTCTACCAGGTGACTTTCATATCAGGTTGAAGTGTTCGCACGACATCAAGTCTATGAGAATACATTTTTTTCGGCAAAAAAGGACAAGCAAATATTGATGTAATAGTTCAAAGATTTCGTATGACAATTTTCTTGATAACATAGTGAAGCATCACACATTCAATGCATACATTTTGGCTATTTATGTCAACTACAAATTACATGCATTTTGTATTGAAGGAATGAAAAATAATGAAAACTTAACAAAAATGTACAAAGTAATTACCTGATATGTCGGAAATTTTCTTAAAATAAAGAAAACAACAAACAGGACTTCAAAGTAATTGTGAAAAAATAATAATAAAAAATACTAGTATAGTATTCAAGCCAGTGGTAAGGGTATGACTTATTCATTGACTAAAGCCATTTCAAGCTATCGGCCATTTTAGGATACATGTAGTTCTACTTAAGCTTATATGCCAATTTGCTCCATTAGTTAACAAGTACAAATATACAGTGTTTTTCTATAGCTAACATTAATAACTCCAAAAAAGTGGTATCAAAGTTCAGATTAACTAGAAATGAGCATGTTTGCTTCATTCTCAATTCTGAACAGTGTGAATAGTTTAAGTGCAAGTAGCAACCTGGTTTTATTTTGTTTTCGTTCATCCCTTTTTATGTCATATTGTAATTTGCACAAAAAAATGTTTTATGTTTAAGTGTAAAAATGAAATAAATATTGTTTAACCAAAATTGACATTTCTGAATATTATTATATTTCGTATCAAGTTCCTCCAAAGATATATATCTCCATGAATTTATCATGGAATGGTGTACATTCCTTCTCTCTTGGTTGTGAGTCTAGCATTGAAGTCACAGTAAGTCCTATTTTAAGCAATGTTTCAATAATCATCGGCAGCCAATGGTATAAAACTGGGTAACTTATCCACGGGTTGTCTTTTGGTTTGTTTGCACATGAAAGCAATGTCATTGGTCAACATTTATAATTGGATAAATATCAACCAATTAAATTCATAATGGCTAATTTTAACCAAACTAAATAATGAACTCGTTTTATGTAACTGGCTGATGCAGCCAATCATATAAAACTAGTGAAGTATTTGGTTTGGTTAAAATTAGCTAAAATATTAATGACTGGTCAATATTAATAATTGGATAAATATTGACCAATCATTAAATATTTTGGCTAATTTTAACCAAAGCAAATACTTAATCAAATCATTAAATGTGCAGACTGGCCTAAAGATAACCCGTGGACAATTATCCAATTGGCTGCTACATGTAGCTTTTCACAATGTAGTTTCACAATTATGCAATTCAAAGGGCACCTCCCCATTCACAATAAATTGAGAGAAAAAACACACTGACATAGGTACAGTAGCTACTTCAGCTTTCCTGAACACATCGTTAGAAAGGCATTTTTGAGATTCATTCGACAACCTTGAATATTCAATAACAAAAAACACATGTATGAAGCAATGTTTACATGTAGATCTCAACTTCCTTACCAAGTAAGCACAGACATAATTCTACTGGCTTCAGATGTGACACAAGTATTATTCATCTTCACCTTGGCAATGTTTTAATAAAGAATCGAAGCATTTTGAAACTACAAAAATGATAAATCTGTGAAACTTCTGTCAACGATAGTAAAAAGTTGATTTATTTTGTTTTCTCAACAGTGTTTTCAATGTTAATTCTGGTTTAACTACGAAAAATATAAAACTTATGCAAATATATATCCAAAGATGACTTCACTTTCAGAATACAATCTTTATTGAAACAGTCTTCATAAGGCTCCACAATTGGTCTTTGTTATGTTAAGAAGCTTTCTTCTTTTTTTTTATTCAAACTGATAGTCCTACAGAAGATAATAACACTTTATAGGGAAAAAAGGTTGTATGTTGCTATCTAAGGCCTTAAAATGAAGATACATGTGTATGTGCAAATTCTTGTAAGAACAAACAGTGGTTTAATATCTTTAAAAAATTAACATAATGGCTATACAGCAGAAATGGAGCAAATATAGAAAAACAAATGAAAATATCTGATGAGTTTAAGAATGAATATTGACCATAATGTGTATTGCACTGACACAAAAGATACACGAGAACTGGACCAGTGGTGCGGTGAAAGCAAAATGATTCCAAGTGCTTCTGTACATGTGTACATGTATTTCAAGTTGTATAAAACCTTGTTTGCTATTACCCACCAGGGTGGTTAGGGTGGATGGCTGAAGGGACAGGGGATGTTGATGTGGAGGTGTTGGTGGATTAGGTGGTACAGAAGTAGTTGAACAATAACAGCCACTAAACAATAGAGATATACACAACTAGCTGTATATGCAGAAAGGGACTGACTTCTTATTTTCAATATAGTCAAACTGCAGTTAACCTCACTGAATGAGGAATATGGAAACAAATCACTTAATTTTTATCTTAAAAAACAAAACAAAGGTGATCTTCACTTGTTTTACAAGTTATCTTCATTCGTTTTACAGTTAAAACATTACATTCCCCAGTATAATGCAATATTTCAAAAACACTGCAGATATATAACCCAAATATTTAAGATGCAAATCAACAATACAGATATTTTCTACAAATCAGTAAAAGTTTAAGGAAAATGACTTCTAAACTAGCCATAAAGCTGATTTGAAAGCCAACTGACTTCGAGCAATATAAGCTTGTAGCAAATGTGACGTAAATACTGGTTGTGAAATTGTTGGTAGGAAAATATTCTTTGGTAGAAAAAGTAAGGGAAAAGCATGTCAAGAGCACTGCCTAGCGAACGCCAACACTCGCCTATTCTTTTCTGATGAAAAGGGGGATAATTGAACAATAGTTAATGCCAGAGTCATAGGCCTTGTTTATCATGTGCGTTTTGTCTCTGGCAACATTTATACCAAATTATATTTCTTATTTCATCATCTTGAATGTACTATGGAGTTATGGTAAACATTTTTTTTTTAGAAACAACGCCTGCGACAACACCAAGGCTTTGATATTATGTCTTCATTTTTCTTTTTTGAACAACAAAATAAGCTAAATAAAAATAATTATCTCAATGTACATATCAATAGACTGTAAAATCATCAACATATCCAAACCTCTGAAATAGAATTCAGTATTAGAAAGACAACGACTGTCAGACAGCCTAAAATGAATAAACTTCCATCAAATACTATTATGAGTAACATGTTTCAACAGTCATTAATTGTTCAAAATTAAATTTTATCCAATTGGATGGCAGTTTTTCTTAAAATTACTGTACAATTATTTCCGTTCTTCTGCAGTCAGCCATTATTGATTTTAATCATGTGAAATGGTTGATTCAAACAGAGGCTGGGTCAGTAGACGAATTATTATTCAAACACTAAGCTGGTTTAAGGGCAACTAGTATGCATTATTCACTTAAATGCTTCCAGGCCCGTTCATAAAAACCTTACCTTTAACAATTACTTAATGGGCCATTGATTTGAAAAGTTTCATGAGAAATGGATCACTATACATGAACACAAGACAAGATTGGTTAAACAAATGTGTCTTCTAAAAATGGCATGAACAATTCCTGGGTATTAACACTAGAGATCTAGGAGTTGCTGGGTCCATATTCACTAACAACTTGAATTTGAGTTAGAGGCTCAAGACACAAAAACGTGAATTCTTGAATGTCATAAATTATCTTTAATGAAATTTCTTAACCCTTTGCATGCTGGGTAAATTGTCGTCTGCTCAAAAATGTCGTCTGGTTTATTCTATTTTTTTTTCAATTTACTTAAAACTTTGGGCATATATTGACTGAGTTGCAAGCAGCTTGGAACCTGACCAGGCGCCAAGTTACTCGGCGTGTGGTCTGGTTCCAAGCTGTTTGCAAACCCTTTAAAATTGCCATCAGCAACCTAAGGGTTAAGACATTAAATATGTCAATAATTGTTAAACATTGTATTAGCAACATATATGGCAAGCATTTCAATTACTGTTGTTTTTTTATATAAAGATTGAAATAAATTGGAATATTTGCAGATTTAAGTAAATGGGACTCAAACTAAGGCCTAAAAAAATAATTGGTTAGGGCTACATCCTTTTCAAAAATATGTAGGGTAGGTAGGCTTTATTTTTTATTTTTTTATTATTAGGTTTATATAAGAATGCCATATTCATCAAAGCAGAATGGTGTTAAAGTTATCTTCTGTGTAAGCATTTAAAGTTTTAAACTACATATTGAAAAGCAATTAAAAAAAAAAAAATATATATTTTTTTTTTTTTACTTTTTCATTTTTTTTTTCAAACTGACTATAAAAACGGTAGGGTCGGCGCCTATTTCGTAGGTAGGGTCGGGTAACCCGAACCAAATGTATTTTTTTTCTAGGCCTAAGAAAAGCCTAAATTGAATTCCATTGTTAAATGCTATTATAGGAGCAAAGATGGTAAAAACTGGTCTACGTGTTACAAATAATCTGGCCACGATTTCTCAAAAATGTCCATCATTACAAGATTAAGCTATGCTCACTATTTTTTTTCTACAATTTGCATAATATTTTCTTCTTAAGAGGTTTTTCAACTTTAAATTGGAAATATCTTTATCATTATGACAATAAACCATTCTTCATTTATCAAAATCATATTTAAGTATGCATTTGGGCTAATTGCTACTTAAATCTCTTAAGCTGAAAAAAGTTTTTGAGAAAATAGGGCCTGTACTACAATCAGACACACATCATTTGTCAAAAGAAGCTACATTATAAACATTATGATACATTTAAGAATTCAGTTTTTGTAGCCAGAGTCTCGAACCAAGACCCATTGAATGACGGACCCAGGCCATGACACACACACAATATGCCTTTATAACTCTCACATGTGTACAGTGTACATTAATGCTAACAATGTATCTACAGTAACGTAAACAGTAATTGCACAGGTAAAAATTCACAAGTCAACAGGTGAAAATGTAATCATATAACAACGGAGTATACATTCATGACACTTCATAGCATAGTGGGGAACCTTGTCATTTCAACAATTATTAAATATTTGTATTCATACTAGAATCTAAGCTTAAATATCATTGTGCGGTAACGTTCTGATCTATATTATGCTTAGCAGTAATTTTGTAAAAAAAATAAACATAAGAACTTTAATAGTATAAACTTTAGGTGCCGCCATCACAATTTCTTAAATTTCAAACACAATTTGTACCATAAACAACAAGTAAAAAAGGCAATAAAACTATTTAGATATAAAAATATTCTTTTCAACAGAACAATTATAAACTCAAATCCACTAATCCACATTCAGTACAATGGCACTCAAACCATTCATCGTCATTTCTGTGGTTCGCTAAACACAAGTGTCCGATATACTAAAGTCTAATAGTTTCAGTTTGTATGATTTTTTAGAATGTGTTTTCAGTGCTTGAGCGGCAGTGCCGGGGTCCGGAAACACAACACAGAGGCGGTGATTGGGGGCTATAAGGCCCCCTGTGGGTGGGGGGTCCGTGAGCCCAGACAGCCCCTCTCTGGGGGCAATAGGCAGCAGCTTGAGGGCCCCACCCCGCTCCAGCAGGGGGGCCATTACCCCAGGGGCATCAGTAAAGGTGAGACGGGGGGAGAAGTCACATACCTCCAGCATGTGGCTCGTACCCACTACCCCACGTCCACATCCTGTAAGTAAAGAGGCAAAGTTGTAACATAGACCTTAGGTGACCCATATTCAAAATTGTTCTAGACAACATAAAGACAAGTATTCTGACCAAGTTTCATAAGAACTGGATAAAAGCAATTGAATTTATGACATAGAATAAAAACTTGAAAGCAGAATTTTCTTAACACCATGCCCATCTTTTTGTCATTCTATAACTTTTCGTTCAAAAATCCAGCTAATTATAATCAATATACTAACGTGTAATAACTAAATGGTCAATTATTTCACCTATCTGAAATCAGCTAGCAAATACTTTTTAAATGATACCATTTTCATGGTGATCACCAGGCATCAATATTTAACAATGGACCTATCAGAGAATTAACTCATTTGTCGGTCAGTTCCTTAACATGCCAAGCAATGAATGCATTATTTTAAGACAGAAATAGATATAAGAAATCTCAAGATGTATATACAGATTAAAATTATATTTTTGTAAAAAAAATTAACTCTCTGATTCTTTAACATGCCAAACAATAAATGACCCAGTTAAGACAGAAAAAGATAAAAGCAATCTCAACCAACAAGATACATTTACATTTTTTGTAGAAAATTTTAACTCCCACAAGTGTATCTCTCAAACAAAGAGGTATATATCACAATCCTTTTCAATTCAACTAAGATAATCATGGTAACAGTTGCATTTCAAACAGAAACAAGAGATGTTTGTCAAACATTATGCCCCCCCCCCCCCCCCCCGAGTGCCATGTTGTCAGGATTATAATTTTATGGACAATTGAATGATATATGCATGGACCCAAATGACAGCTGATTTGTCACTGACATTGGATGCCGTTGAGGCAGTTTTAAGATTATGACCATTCAAAGTTTGTGGATAGAGTGTGTTATGACCATGACCTTTGACTCTATGACCCCAAAATCCATAGGAGTCATCAGCTGGTCACCAAAAATCTAAATATCAACCTTGACCTTTGACCCGATGAGCCCTAAAATCATAAGGGGTCATCTACAGTTCAGACACAACTCCAAGTTAAGTTTGAGGGCCATGGATGCAGGCATTGTTGAATTATCACTTGTAACAGTTTCGCATTCAAGATCACTGTGAACTTGACCCAATGACTCCTAAAATCAATAAAGGTCATCTCCTGGTCAGGCCCAACTTCCATGTCAAGTTTGACGATCACAGGTTCAGGCATTGTTGAGATATAACTGCAAGAAGATTTGTTAACTTTTTTTCATTAAAGGTTACTGTGACCTTGACCTGATGACCCCCAAAGTCAAGAGGGGTCATCTACTGGTCAGGCCCAACCTTCACATCAAGTTTAATGACCATAGGTCCAGGAATTGTCAAGTTTGCCTTCAAGGTCACCGTGACCTTGACCTTTGGCCCAATGACCCCCCAAAACATTAGGGGTCATCTACTGGTAAGGCCGAACCTCCAAGTCAAGTTTGAGGGCCATGGAGGCAGGCATTGTTGAGTTATCACTACAACCTTTTATCGTTCAAAGTCACTGTGACCATGACCTTTGGCCCAATGACCCCTAAAATCAATAGGGGCCATCTACTGGTCAGGCCCAACCTCCAAGTCAAGTATGAGGGCCATGGGTGCAGGCATTGTTGAGTCATCACTCGGACAATCTTTTACCATTTAAGGTCACTGTGACCTTAACCTTTGACCCAATGAGCCCCAAAAACAATAAGGGTCATCTACTGGTCAGGCCCAACCTCCAAGTTAATTATGAAGGCCATGGGTGCAGGCATTGTTGAGTTATCACTCGGACAACCTTTTACCATTTAAGGTCACTGTGACCTTAGCCTTTGACCCGATGAGCCCCAAAAATCAATAGGGGTCAGCTACTGGTCAGGCCTAACCTCCTAGCCAAGTATGAGGGCCATGGGTGCAGGCCTTGTCGAGTTATCACTCCGACAACCTTTTACCACTCAAAGTCACTGTGACCTTGACCTTTGGCCGGATGACCCCCTAAAACAATAGGGGTCAGCTACTGGTCAAGCCCAACTTTCATATCAAGTTTGATGACTAAAGGTCTAGGCATTGTTGAGTTATCACTCGGACAAGCTTTAAAATTATTTTACCATTAAAAGTCACTGTGACCTTGACCTTTGACCCGATGAGCCCTAAAATCAATAGGGGTCATCTACTGGTCAGGCCCAACCTTCATATCGAGTTTGATGACCATACGTCCAGGAATTGTTGAGTTATCACTTGGACAAGCTTTGGTCTACCGACGGACGGAGCGACGGACCAACAGACCGACCGACATGTGCAAAGCAATATACCCCTCTTCTTCGAAGGGAGGCATAACAAAAAAAAACAACCTCAGAGCAAACACTTACCTAATTTTATTTAAGTCAAACAAGGGGCATAACTTGATAATCACTAAAGCCATAATTATGGGCCTTGTTTTTCCATGTTCATTATAATATTCTCTAGCAACATGTACACCATATTTCTTTCCCAATATCTGAAAATAGTTTTGAGCTATGACCAAGATTTAAGGTTTTGCACAACGCTGACACTGCCAACTACAACCACCAAGGCTATTACATTACCTCAAAAGATTGAGCTAAAATCAGATGAGCTGAAAGTCAAGACTAATGATAAACCGATGATCCAGTATCATCACTGCAATTCGCAATTGTCAGAAGTCAGCAACAATCTACAACTTATCAAGACAGTGCAGTGCCACGAGGGTAATAAAACAATAAACATGTGATACAGTCACACATGCATGTAAATGCAGACACTACCTGAGTCTTGGGTTGTCAGGGGGACGGGGCCATCTCCTGGCTGGGAAGACCGCAAACTGTGAGGTTGACTGGTACTGGGACTGCTGGCCGAGAGAGAAAATAGAGTGACCAGTCTGATACTGGCTGGCAACATTCACAGCCTGCAGCCACTAACACTGACATGCCTATTACAGTAACTGCTACCTTTAACAGGGATCAAAAATGAGCACACCCTTACCTTTTTACAGGGTTCAAATTTGAGCAAAGGCCAAATGCTAGTAAAATTCTTGCTTAGTCTTGTTCAAACTGAAATATTGCATATTTTTTTACAGCTCAGAATGCTGTAAATTTCAAAGCTAAAAATTAAGGTAAGTTTGGGTTTATAAACTTCATTAAACTCTTAATTGTTTGATGACAGTTTTAAAGTGGGCCAATATAGGTTTACAGTTGATAGATGCACAAAGGTAAACATATTGATTTTAATGCATTAATGATGTTAATTTCAGACTAGGCCAAGACATCTATTTTCTTTGACTTCTGTAATAGTTAACTTTTCTTTGACCATTATGATATATAACGTTGGTGCTCAAACATATTAATGCTTAGTACTAGTATTATTCAAGCAGCAACAGAATAATAGGCATCTCTAGCAAAAATGGCCACAAACCTGAACCAAACTTAAGCAAATGAAGTAGAAAATGACTAGTGTAAGATAGCAATATATTTCATGGAGTAAGCCATATAAAAGTGATATTTCACAATTGGCTTTGCTACCACGAGTGAAATATTTAATAAGGTGTTCACAAAGTGAAATATATTGCAATCTTAATCCAAATTAAACGTTCTTTCATTTCATGCTTGCTTTTCCTAAAAAATGATTTAATTGACATTTAATTGCGAAACACTAAATATCAACTTAATCAAGTCATACCAGAAATGATTTCGTGGATTTTTGTAACCATCACTATGTGCATAGACGTTAATTTTTCAAAACCGACAAAAATATCTTAAGCAATGAAATTATATACAGTCAAAATGCGTTGGCTCAATATCGCTTGGCTCGATTTCCTCGTTGGCTCGAACTTGAGGTGAAGGACAGGTTTTTTTTTTACTCAATATAAGCATAACCGCTTATATATAGGCAGCCAATGGGTCTCGACTGTATAGATCATTTCACTGTCTCAAACTTATTCACTGTTATTTTTCAATAAACCACTAAAAAGCATGAAATAAAATGATATTTTAATTGCAGGGTTTGTTCAAAACAACATTAAGAAAGATATTCAGTGCAGAGAAAATAGTGCATTACAAGAACAGAGATTGCTTAAAATGTTCAGGAAATTACAGATGTGCAATTAAAATCACGTTGTGCTTCAGCTATCATTGAATCAAGCCATAGTCTGTAAATCTGAAGAATTTGGAAAACAAACAAAATACCACATATATATCCCAGATACTACAAGGGAGATAACATTAATACACTAATAAAGAAGCCTAAAAATATTTACTTCCCTTTACTTAATACTAATTTTTTTCACCCAGTAAGTCGCTTTGTGGAAAGGTTTTCAATGTATAAAGCAGGACAGACTGTCACCTACAAATCTCCACAAAAGCTCAGAGGTGTATTTAATTTATAGTTAAAAGCATGTTAAGTACATATTTGAAACCTGTGTACCAGGTTGAATGTACACTCGAACCACATTGGCTTGAACTTGCTGGGCTTGATTTCCTTGTTGGAATGAAAAGGATTGATTTCTTTAAACTGAAGGTATGCATTCCCAGTTAGCTGGAATTTTCTGAGGCTCAAGGTACTTTCACCAATCCCTGAGAGTTAACAGGGTTAGACTGTTGTTTTAACTGATTATTATGTCCAACAAAACAAAGAGATAAGCTTCAGATGACAGACTGGCTTGATAATACAGGTCAACAACATTTATAGGCAATATACACAGATATTGGCAGACCTGATGTCTCAAATACACATTTACCTTCTAGTTTGAGGCAGTATGGGTGGGTTGGGGGTGCGAATAACGGGGTGGTATTGTAGCCGAATCTCACCTGAAATGGTACATTTGTATAATGATCAGGACTGTTTATAATACCAAGTACTGGGTTTTTTGCCAGGTTTAAGAGGGCAGGGTGCTGCAGAAAAGGAAACAAGCCTGCAAGCCCTTCACTAGTAATATTTCTTCCAAGCTTGCTTAAATTCTGATTTTTATATAGGAGGGCTTGTAAAAAGATTGGATGCCATGCAATAGTATAAGAATTCAGGCTTGTTCATTGAACAGTTTAATTTAGATGACTGAAAGGGACAGGGTGTTTAAGAGTGCATTGCATTTGGGCTATGTAGAAAATAAATATAACTCGTTAAGACAGATGTTAGAAAATGTGTTTAATTGAAGTAATTTTAGTTTCAACTGCCAGATATAATGATGTTCCTATGTATTTATAATCAAAATATGTTTCAAACAAAACAAATGATTATTTGATTTTATTAGGGATGCAAACGAATATTCGATCAAACATTTGGTATTCGAATGTCAAAATCGGTATTCAAATTTTTGATGTTTTGTTGTTGAATAAAAATAAGAATAAATATTTTGCCTATAACTATGTTGTTGTGTTTAAAATTTGTTTATCTTGTTTTTACAACGACTGTCCCATAATACAAGAGGTGTGAATGTGATCACAATACACTATACACGCGTCATATGTCATTAAGGGACATATCGTAGGGGTCTATAAAAAGTCCCCGTAATTTTACAATAACTGGCTGTAAGACAAGTGACACAAAATCCAATTATTTTCGGTAAATCTAAATGCCTCTACCAATTAAGGAATAAACTAGTTCCTGAGTTGGTTTGTTTTTTCCATAGTTATTTTTAGTAGAGGTCAATCCCAGAACGAGGCTGCTCGTCCAACGGAAAGACCCTCCATTGGCGTATAACGCCATTTGACGCGAAATCCATCTAAGTTTATGTTGTTTACAAATATAATAGAGAAATATAAATTAATAGAAGTTTTGTTTTTTTCTTTGTTCATAATGTATTACTTTTTGTCTATCTGAAATGCAGAATTTCAAAGGCGCGACAAAGTAGCACTAAAATGCCCCGGCTATTACTTTACCGAATAATATAATTGTTTGCCACAATTTTCAAAAATTTAGTTTGGTTATCGAATATTCAAATATTCATTCGAAAGAATTACCGAATGTTCGAAGATCAATTTTGCCATTCGTTTGCATCCCTAGATTTTATATATCTTGAGCATTCAAATTAATGAAGACTTTAGGGTGCACATGCTGGTCTCTTTGAGGGCAGAGGGGTGCTGCCAAACAAAGGGCAGGGTGAAGAACCCTCCAATAGCTCTTTAGCTAAAACCCTACTAGTACTGATGACATTCGCATTATAAATATTAGGAAATAATAAATTTAAGTTTCAAAGGACTATCCGACTAATGTTATTGTGTGCATGTATTTATCATATCATAAAAACTATATACATTTATATATCATCAACAAAAATGCACCAAATAACTCATACCTTGTGAGTGTTGCTGTGGTCTAAATGTTGCCTGGGTGTCCCCCGTGTCTGTTTCACATGCCCCAGCCTCACCCAGCCCGCGGGCACTGACCGTCACATGGCCAGCCTGCCCGTTGGGTGACCTACTCACTCCTGGCACCACCAAAGGCTGCTGTGGTGGCTGAGATGGCTGCATCTGCATAGGAACTTGCATATTGGGGCGGTACGAGAGGGGGTGGTGGAAGGGCTGGGCTAGGGGCATTCCCTGGGCGGCATGCCCGGGCATGGGCACAGTGTGGGCCATGGGAACAAACTGGGGCGCAACGGGCCTTATGGGCGATGTGAATGTCTGCTGTTGGTGGAAATGTGGATTGTGGCTCGTCATGGCCCCCTGGGGAGAGGGGAAGGTCATGTAGTGGGCTCCAGGGGAGGGGGTCACTGTCACATTGGAGCCCAAACCCACACCCTGTACAACACCCTGGGGCTGTTGGACCTGAGCCTGCTGTAGTGTCATGTTCACATTCTGAGTCACTGTGCTGTTTTGACTAGGCGGGCTCGAGCTTTGATATGTGATGCCATTCTGTCCCGTGTACATATACCCTTGTGCCGGCTGACCAGTGTTTGATTGTTGTGGGTTTTGATAAGTATAATACATTTGAGACTGGTTCGGCGCAACGACTGTCTGTTGCTGGCTATTATATGACACTGGGTATGAAGAATAAGCACTATTGTTTGTATCCGTGGGGCTAGTCACATTATACAGACACTGATAATCACAACTCTGGGCCATAACACCTTGTGAGGTTACACTGTACACCGTATTTCCCGAAATATTCTGATTGCCATACTGTGGACAAAACTGTTGCGCATGTGCGGGTTGAGCCCCACTGTCAGGCTGGACTCCCCCTGGTGTTGGGCTGTATCCGATCTGCCCCTGGGGGACGTGCCCAGGGCCGGGGCAGTAGTTTACAGGGCACATGTAGCGGATACCTGCCTGACCAGGCACTCCTTGGGAAGTCTGGTAGAACACACCCTGAAATATAGAACAGTAACATAAGTGGACATTGAAATATTTAAAGGGGCTCTCACTTGTTTAATTAATATTAATTAATATATTGAAAATAATATTCAAGTCGCAAGTTTTGGGTATGTCTGCAATGACATAATTGCTAACTGCGTATATTTCAATTTAACAATAATTATCTGAAATGAAAGTACTTGAATCAGGAATTATCAAGATTCTCAGATCACCCTGCCCATATATAATGTATAAGCAAGGTAAAAATAGACCTGCAACAAATGGTCATGAAATGTTTGCACCTTCAGCTCGAAATGCAGTTAGACATTTACAATACAGGAAATGTGTGAAATTCAACAAATGTAGATAAAAAAATTGAAACAAATGGAATTATTTTTATATAGAAAAAACAAAACAAATTCAGGAGCAGGGAAAATGTTCGACACAACAGGAAAACCGAGAACGACATAGCGAGTTTTGACTATATCAACATGTGAACCATTATTACCTGCTGCTGCTGTTGATGAGCCTGCGGAGTGAATACCTGCGCCCCTGGGTTGGGTTGTGAGGGGGTCTGCTGGGGAGGTTTAACCCCAGGGTCTCCCCCTCCCCCACTTTCCACAGAGGACTGGGGGGTCAGCTGCACTACTGACAGCTGCTGACACATTTCAGATGTTTCCAGCTCCTGTGGAAATAATATATTCTTGGTAATTAAGTTAATAGTTTTTAGTTCCTCATTATTTTAATAAACAAGGGCTGAATTCAAACAGCAATTTAGATGGAATTGTGAATTTAGTTGAAAAATTGCCTTTTTACTCATCTGATTTATTATATAAAATATGAGGTTCAGACATTGGGTGACTGGTATATTATCTTTACTGGTCATGGGTGGCTGGTATATTCTTTACCTGCGAGGTCCAGTCATGGGGTGACTGGTATATCTGTGAAGGACTCTGTGATGGCAGTGGCTGGCCAGGGGTGAACTTGTGCATCGTACCATCAGGGTTTCGGAATGGCTGACCTACCGTGTATAAAAACATTCAAAGTACAATATTCACCATTGCCAGCTACATATCAAACAATGTTCGAGCCAAGCAAATGATCATATTGGTGACTATTTAATTAATATGATGCCATAATCAATTTTGACCCCCAGGGCAACAAGAGACCTGTTTCATGACATGTTGTGTGCTGGTATTTTAACCATGATCTGGCAATTAATGTGTATATGAATGCCTACTCAGCTTTTGATGGGATGCCAGCAACAACACCTCAAAAGGGCATGGTGGAAATGCAGCTTATAACAAGGACATGTTAATAACAACAAATGCTATGATATGATAGTCATATATAATTTATTCTTCTTCCTTGTAAATAATTTGTCACAAAGAAGCTTACATTATGCTAAATTCTATGGTTAACAACTATAATAGAACTGAATGATGATAAAAAAGATGACCTCTGTCTAGAACACATCAACAAAATTACAATGTAACAAACCAACTCGGAACTGGGGCTATTTTACAGAATTGTCTTCAGTTAAAATTGTACTTTTTCCTCAAAATCAAACAAAATTCTGGCAGGTAGAAAGTCATATGCTTAATGTATATGCTACATTTCTCTTTTTCAAACAATAACAATTCAAAGTTTGAGACTTCAGTTAAAATAGTTAAAACAAATCTGAAGATAATTGTGTAATATAGCCCCTAGTGGTTGAAACATAACTGGAACCCATTACCTGTTGGAGGGGCTAGATGGACAGGTGGGGCTGTTGGAGGGGCTAGATGGGCAGGTGGGGCTGTTGGAGGGGCTAGATGGGCGGGTGGGGCTATGTATATAGAGAGGCAATATAAGTGTTTTAGTGGAAACTCATAAAATATTTTCATTTATTCTAAGAGATTAATTTTTCTTCCATGAAATAAAGGGTGAAAAAGCAAGTAAATTATCACACTTGCGTCAAGTAATTGTATCGAAACCAGTACTCGTTTCCCTTCTGATAGGAAATGAGAAATTAGAATAAAACTATTGTTCTCTCTGGTAAAAGATGGAAACCAATTCCTATTCCACATGTCCCACTCTTCACCTCTTTAAAATTAAAGTCACTATTGAACTGTTATCAAGTCCATTAAAGTCAGTCTTATACATGTAAATATAGGCAGTTGATGGGTAAATATCATATGAGCAAATGATTTCCAATAGAATATTGATTCTTGATTAACATTCAAATTCATTCAATTGATGTATTAGTTCATTCACAAAAGTCAAAATCACAAACGTCCCCTACCTGTCTGTGGGTTGATGAGGACGCTGCCAGCCGGGATAGATCCCGGATCAGAAGCCACCCAGTACACCTGCTGACCTGGTGCCGGAATCGAACCTGAAACAATAAGGCAGCAATGTGGAATTGGCAGTCACTTAAAAGTCCAGTTAGAATTTACTCTCCTTTTATTCATATATTAGCAATATCTTTAATGAAGTTCCTGTTTGTTGATATAAGTTTATAAGGCCATCTTATCAGGGCGTACAACGAAATATCATCAGATCAATTTTTTTGACTTTAAGATGAAATTAAGGTAACTAAATGAATTAAAAGTTAATCATACAGGTGGTTTGGAAAAAATAATTTTAGAACAAAAAATTACAATTTTGAAAAAGTGAATGTATGATATATCACTGATGAGATTCACCCCTAGACTTTATAATACAGTAAACTACATGTAAAGCGATTTGACCGGAGTTTTAAACAAGATAACAACATTTTTTCTTAAGCATTGAAGGCCTATAAATTACCATTAATCAAATATTTTTTTAGTGAGTTTAAAGGAATAGGGTTCACATTGTCTCGGTATTAAAACAAGACTAAGAACATTTCTTGTTCTAAGCATTGCAAGCCGAAACATTACCATTAATAAATGCCAACATTCATAAAAATACTAGAGCAACTAAGTGCAACAGAATGTTTAAAAAGCAGCAGTTGTAATATGCAACTAAAGCAAGTGTAAGGCAATGCCTTTTTTAATTGCAGGTATGAAACGGGCACAACTCTATTATTAATACAGAGTTATGGGCCTTGCTACACATGGTCCAATTGTACCGTGCAGCATGTGCACCAAGCTTCATGGGAATGTCATGAACAGCCAAGGTTTGCATAATGCTGCTAACGACAACATAAAAATTCTATAATCAAGTGTGAAGGCTGTTTTTTTAAACATCAGCCAGGCAAGTGACATAAATGGCTCTGGTGGTACATCAGACTTATAAAAGGGGCAGCAATACTCAACAGGTTATTCAAACCAATGACTTATTCTTATGTAGCTACATGTTATCACATTTCCATTTTCATTTTTGGGAATTTATTGGAGAAGAAATGAAGGCTTATTGACAGCCTGAAACCTTGGAAAAATCATGTCCATATAGAAATCTATATAAATCATAATACTTAAATATCCGGAGCAATTCGAACACCCGACCTGCACTAAAGGCAGAATGCCTCACTACCCCAGTTAAATCTTCCTCAGCACACAGACATACTGCCATACACTTACAGACAGCATTTTCTGGGTGAAAAGGATGAAGAATCAGATGTAGATGTATCTCTTTAAACATGAAATATTACTACCAATAAATGGCTCAAATGGTACATCAGACTTACAAAAGTGGCAGCAATACCCAACAGGTTATTCTAGCAGATGACTCCTTCTTATTCAGCCACAGAACAATTTTCAGTTAGGGGAAATAATCAGAGAAGAAATGGAGGCTTAATGGCAAACTGAAACCTTGGAAAAATCATGCTCTATTAAAGAAATCTGTATTAATCATAATACTGAAATATCTGGAGTAATTCGAACACCCGACCTGTACTAAAGGCAGAATGCCTCACTAGCCCAGTTAAATCTTCCTCAGCACACAGACATACTGCCATACACTTACAGACAGCATTTTCTGGGTGAAAAGGATCAGAATCAGATGTAGATGTGGAACTTTACCAAGTCAGATTAATCAATACATCAAGTTTGCAAATTTCCTATTGAAAATGCTCAAAATCAAAAAAGTAATACAGCAGATGCCAGAGCATATGC
The DNA here is from genome assembly GCF_026914265.1 of Mya arenaria. Taxonomy (NCBI): domain Eukaryota; kingdom Metazoa; phylum Mollusca; class Bivalvia; order Myida; family Myidae; genus Mya; species Mya arenaria. The sequence goes on along the minus strand of NC_069128.1, from coordinate 41,720,301 downwards.
TTTTTTGTAATAAAAAGAAGCAGCATTACTCAGCAATTAATATAGTCGGAGTTATGGGCCATGCTGTTTATGAACATTATACATAAGCACATTATTTCCATAAATATCTTTATTTTTGGCATGTATGGCTGAGGTTTTTTCACATGGACAACACTGCAGCTATGACAATAATAAGTGAGGTTGTTTCCACTTAGAAAAAAAACATTCAAGCTTATAAAACATGCCAAAGCAACACATTAAGCAGCTGCACACGAACTAATCAGCAAATTTAAAGGTGCACAAAATAGGTTGATGCAATTTCTTTTAATTTCAATTTCATTTCATTATTATGTATAACACATATGACTTATATGATAAAAACAAAAAGTATATGATTAAGGTACAGATAAAAATATAAGCCTTTGTAAATGGTTGTTTTGAATTAATAGCTACATGGCCTCAAATACCCAAGTTAAAAATAGCACCCAAATATCGCTCATAATTTTTATATGAACCTAAATCATACACATCATTCAAGTCAAATGATTGTTTTTCATCAACCTGTATACAGCGCCTTTAAAACCAATGATTAATTATCATAAATAAGCATGTACATATTCCAGTCAAGGTGAGACTTTAAACATCACACCAACTGTTCAGCATTATACTGTAGAAAAAGCAGGCAGAAAGTTTCAGCTGCAAGAATAATCATGTAGCATAAATGACAAAAGTTGCTAAATTATAAAACATAGCAACAAAACAACAAAGCTGCCCTAAAAAGCTAACTGCAGGCATGTGTATGGGAAAGCAATGTAAAAATTCCATAAAAAGCACAGCATCTATAACTCGGCAGGCAGAACTGCTATGAAAAAACAACAAATGAAAACAACACAAATATACACGAAGCAACTCTGAACAGCCAGGCAAAAGGGATGTGCAGGAACGTGAAACAAAACTGTGGTGGAGGTGCATGTGCGTGTATTTTACCCTGCTGCTGAAGAACGGGGCCGACAGGGCCGGAGGAGCTGGCCCCTGAGATGGAGGAGGCGTCAGATTGGTGACATGAGGGCGAGGAGAGCAGCATTGGCCGCATCAGCCCGCCTGGCATCCCATACTGCATGCTCAGGGAGTCTAACCAGGATATTATAGATTCGTAAACTCTTTTCTTACAGTAAAAACACACAAACAAAATGTAAAAGTTGACATGAAATACAAAACCAGACCTTTCATTATGCTTTTACCCCTTGCATTTCACACATTATATTAATCGATTCAAATTATTGGCGCCACATCTCGAAAATATCTATCATGTTTAATGACAAGATGATTACATACTGAGCAGTTTTATCCAGTAAACTACGCATATTCTTTGGCAAAACATTCAACTAGCCGAATACCTTTGCTCATGTATCATTAATCGATATACTTTTATCAACATGTTGGGAATGGGAGCTTAGCTCCACCTAGTCACTTGTCAGAGGTTGTTTGTTAGATCAGAGGTCGTAAACATTTAGATTATAATTCCTGTATTTATTGACTGTATAGTTCAATAACACAACCAGCTTGGTGTTAATTATCCAAGTACAGAACACATCAACATTCATACAAATCCCATTACCATTTAAACATATAATTCAACTGCCATTTTCACGGACTCGACAATTTGACACTGTAGTTCTACATTTTTCTACTACCAATATATTATATGCAGACATTAGAACTCCCCCTACCTGCTTTTGAAAGACTGCTTCCCCTCATGGGTGATTTGAGATTCTGCAGCATGAAGGTCCCAGTGCCCCCGAAACTGTTGGCCTTAGGCACAAAAATGCGTGTAGGCCTGCCAGAACTGTCTGTGCCATATCCGCTACTGTCGCAGCTGCTCCAGGGCTGGTCATCCCTTGAACTACTTAGGCTCTGGGGGCGCTCCATCTTCTTACTGTGGGTGATCAATACAATATTAACAAAAAATGGTCATTATCATGTGACTAAATCTCTCAATTGGTTTAACAGTTATGTAATAGTTGAAGTAACATTTTAATGATAAAGAATGGGCAAAGTCAGTGTAGCCAACAAGCTCTTTTTAATCATTCAATATTACTTCAGGTCATCTTACTGTCTAGGAACACAATCTCACTGGATGCCACATTGTCAATACAAAATCTGACGCAGTGAATGTGTATTGCAAAAGGGGCACTAAGCCACCTTTAATCACCCACGAAAAGTTGGAATTCTTAATGATTAAGCCAAGTGCTTAATGATAGCCTATCTGCAATTTCATTGGCTGAAAATTGTATTCTAAGAATATTTATGTGAAAGAGGTAGAATCATACCAATTCATTTTTTTTATTCAATGCTAACTAATCTTAGCTCAAATGCAAAAAAACTGATATGAATCACTCTTTGAGTTCATTTCCTTAGTAGAAACCAGTACTGGGGTCCTTTTAGAGAGGCCATGAGACAGTTTCCCATGGTGGGGATTGCACCCATAACCTCATTGGTGCAAAGCTGACCACTCAACCATTCTAATCCTCTGGACAAGCTATGTACAGAAGGCAGTCTACTTACACAATACCCATGATTTTTGGATCTTCTTGTGCATAACCAATTGGCTGACCCTGAAACAAAAACAATGTTTATTACATTGTTTTTCCTGTTTCTGAAATCAAATTCTCATTTTTGTTTCATTAAAAAGAAAGCGCAGCTATAAACCTCAACACCAGGAATATTTTACACTAGGCTTATTAAACCAACTTTGGATCATTATAACATTTTTGGTTCACAGACATGTAGCTTTTATCACACAAATGTAAATAATTACCAAGCCCCTATTTCTCAAACAAATTTTAATTCCTAATAACAGAATCAAGCTAAGCACACCGTTATCATTATTTCTTTAATATATATTTTGTGTAATTTTTCACCTTTTAAAGATTTTGGAGATTTTTAAAGTAAATTATTTTAAGACAACCATGACATGGTCAAACTAAGACCTTCCACAATTTTATTAATCCCTACTTAGTGAAAAAAAAACTACTAATTTTCAGGCATGTGCCTGTTTTCACCTCTGCAGCAGCCTCCTCCTCATCCTCAAAGATTCTGTTGCGCACCTCAACATAATTCTGCTGCCGTTCCTCCAGCGATCGAGCTTTGTTCATCATGTTTGGCTTCTGTAAGTTCCGAGACTGAAAGATAAAATTAATTCAATTATTTAAACTACAGACAGTGAATATTCAGTTGCTGCCTGCAACAAATTCCTGCTGCAGTTCCTTTAGAGATTAAGCGTTGTTCATTCAACACGACTGCTGAAAGTTCCGAGACTGAAAGATAAAATTAATTCAAATATTTAAAATACAGGCAATGAATATTCAGTTCCTGCACTCAACAATTTTTTGCTGCCGTTCCTTTAGAGATCCAGAAATGTTCATTCAACACAACCTCTGTATATTAAATTGCTGCGCTCAATAAATATCTGCTGCCGTTCCTTCTGAGGTCGAGCATGGTTCATTCACAAAGCTTCTAAATGTTCCCAGACTAAAAGATAAAATTCATGGCTTTGAATTTTTGTGAATAAAAAAGATAAAAGATTGAGTTGCAGGAATCAATTGCAAGCCTTGACATCATTTTGCTGCCATTTCTCCAGTCTCCAGGGATTGCGTTTATTGTTTTTGGCTTCTAGACTGAATCACAGAATCCTTCACATCAACAATTATTTTCAAAATGTTTATGTTTTAAAGGGACTTTACACCAGATAATACAACTGCAAGAAATAAGAAGATTGTCGAAATCTTACATAAAATTGACATTGTTTTGTACATCACATTAAATCTTACTAACTGATACATCACATCACCTATGACACAAGCATCTTTCGCATTTATTTTCAAATACGAAATTTACTCCGGTTGTCTACCACGTAAATCCCAGTAATTTTAAAGGTAGCGATGGTGTATTTATCTGTACTCATAAACAGAAATTATTTAGACTAGGAAACTAATATGTGCTATTTTTAAAAGGGGAAACTCAGATGAGACAGGAATATGATTGTTTTATTTAATCATGTAGAAGGACATATTCGCTCACATTGGCAATTCTAGGCTTGTTTGCATGAAGACATACTGTATTTGCCAATTTTTGGAACATCTATTGTCCTTTAAAAAATTCTGCAATTTTTATATAATTCATCACAGCGTCATGTTGATATATCAATACTGTATGTAAAGAATGAAAAAGTTCTATTCAATTATGTTTTGAATTTTGTGATGCAGTGGACTTGTGAACGTATCATAAGAAGAGCTGCAAGGAGCAAACGCCATGTCTCGGCTTTCATAGTTCAAATAGGGGCATAACTTGACAATTATTTAGTGAAGAGTTAATGGAATGATGTCGTTTCAATTATGTCCCAGCCCTGAGCATGCTGACATTTGATTTGGAACTGAGAGCGAGCTAAAATTCCAAAACAGTGAAAAATATCGATTTATATATATTCATTATTGAAAGAGTGAAATATCAATATTATTTCACTTATAAATCTCGCCAAACCACCTGAAAGCAAATAATAAACACAAGTTTCGTCTTATTTAATTTGAATAAGATGAACAGTATTTGAGCTATGGCAAAGATGGTTCAAGGTTTTGTACTATGATGCAGCCAATGACACCAAGGCTGTCACAATACCATGACAAATCTATGAAAAAGAACAGAAAACTTGCAAAGTTATTTTTTACATGTTAATGTATCTAGATTGAGACTTTTCTTGGGCTTTAAGTGTATACTAATTTCTTTTAGCTAGTTTGTGACAAAAGCTGATAGGGCCTAAAAAAAAAAATTGTTTGGTTAGGGTTACATCCTTTTCAAAAATAGGTAGGGTAGGTAGGCTTTTTATTTTTTTTTATTTATTTTTTTTATTAGGCTTTATATAAGAATGTCATTTTCATCATTGGAGAATGGTGTTAAAGTTATCTTCTGTATAAGCATTTAAGGTTTTAAACTACATATTGAAAAACAAAAAAAAATAATTTTTTTTTTTTTTTTTTTCATTTTTTTTTTCAAACTGACTATAAAAACGTTAGGGTCGGCGCCTATTCCGTAGGTAGGGTCGGGTAACCCGAACCAAATGTATTTTTTTTTTAGGCCTAGGATATAGAATCTCTATAGAAGATCTCGAGTCCTGTTTTCGAAGTAGAAACCGGGTGCGGTATTCAATATCCAAATCAGATCTAACATACATTTAAGCGATGAATCTGAGTGTTTTGATTGGACTGTAAAAATAGCTGGCCAATAGACTGAATGGGGTCACTGAGGCATATTTAAGGATAAGGATTAGTATTATACTGAATACTGCCCCAGTACTAGCGTCATTTTGAGTGGCCATTCTCATGGGTGAGAGGTTGACTTTTCTTAACAAAGCTTTATAAAGCAAGACATTTAGTGCTGCCATGTATGATTGTATCACATAAGCTTCGTAAATTGCAAGTAAGATATAACCTTATCAAGCTATATCAATGCTTAGCATCAGGTTTCAATTTCATAACACACCTCCCTCTTCATAAATTGCGTGGAACTGATGCCGTACCGAATTGATTCGATGTTCCAGGTATCAGGTTTCAATTAAAAACCTACCTATCCAGCAATGAAAAACCATATGCCATAGAAAAAAAACGTACTTTTAACAAAATTTCGCTCGATAGCAGATTTCAACAAAAAAAAACTCATAAAGAAAGCCTCGTATATGTTTCCATTCTCATGGATTTGAAAAAGTCAACTTCTCCCTGTTCAAGAAAGATATCTTTATCATGTTTCTTCACATAATTTCAACTTCAATGAAAAAGGTAAGAAACCTATTGCCTGATTTCAGACACTAAAAATATAATCAATCTCGCACAGCCTTGCACAAATCTTGCATGGCCTTGCACAAATCTCGCATGGCCATGCACAAATCTCGCATGGCCATGCACAAATCTCGCATGGCCATGCACAAATCTCTCATGGCCTTGCACAAATCTTGCATGGCCTTGCACAAATCTCGGATGGCCATGCACAAATCTCGCATGGCCTTGCACAAATCTCGCATGGCCATGCACAAATCTTGCATGGCCATGCACAAATCTCGCACAGCCTTGCACAAATCTCGCACGGCCTTGCACAAATCTGGCATGGCCTTGCACAAATCTCGCACGGCCTTGCACAAATCTTGCATGGCCTTGCACAAATCTCGAATGGCCTTGCACAAATCTCGCATGGCCTTGCACAAATCTCGCATGGCCATGCACAAATCTCGCATGGTCTTGCACAAATGAACAGTTTAAACCAAAATCAGTCAGGTATTTTCTTATATCTAACTAGAACTCCGCGAGTCGGATGTGTCGCCTGACGAATTCTTTACTGTCGACATTATAGCTGTTAGATTGGCATATTATTCATTTATAGACAATGATGTTGCCATTCAACTTTCAAGTGTAGGTGGCATTTGAACTGAAGGTAACAACATTAAGCCGGACAAAAATTAACAATGAAAATTAACAAAGGGCGATAACTCTAAAAATATGGAAGCAAGAGTTACAGTTCTTGTGCACTGCACTTGCCCTCAATGAGATCTATCTACATATTAAGTTTCAGGTTGATACCTCTTATAGTTTACAATTTATGCTCCTGACAAAATTTAAGCTTGAAAATTAACAAAGGGCAATAACTATAAACATAAAGATGCAAGAGTTACAGTTCTTGTGCACTGCACTTGCCCTCAATAAGATCTATCTAGCTTTGAAGTTTCAAGTTGATACCTCTCATATTCTTCAAGATATGCCCCGTGCAAATCTTTAAGCATGAAAATTACCAAAGGGCAATTAGTCTAAAATTAAGAAAGAAAGAGTTACTGTTATTGTGCACTGCACTTGCCCTCCATGAGATCTATCTACATATGAAGTTTCAAGTTGATAACTCTTATATTCTATAAGATATGCTCCGGACAAAACTTAAAAGCATGAAAATTGACAAAGGGCAATAACTCTAACAATATGGAAGCAAGAATAACAGTTCTTGTGCACTGCATTTGCCCTCAATGAGATCTATCTACATATGAAATTTCAAGTTGATACCACTAATAGTTTACGAGATATGCTCTGGACAAGTGAAAACGGGACGCGACAGCCACTGCCACCGCCTACAAAAGTAACCCCTATATGTCGCCTAGTCAGGTGACACAATAACCTTATAGAATGGTAATCCAACCTTTTATCCGTGTTTATTCTCACCACTCATGGGGCCGGGGCTTGGGAAAATAGCAAAACCAAATTGTGAAAATGCTAGATTTTTAATAAAATAGAGCTAGATGGGGCTTACAGCATTGCTAACTGTAAATTCAATGCTAAAATGACCTTCTATTGGAAGAAATTTACTACAGTCCATGAACGAAAGAATGGCAGAAATGGAAGCAATTTGTCAGATTTGTGAATTTTGATTCTGCTGTTGTGAAAAAACTGTTCTTTTTTAAACTGTGAATGGGGCCCTCTTTCAGCCCCATATGAGGTAGACAAACCACTGATTACTCAGGCAAAGAACTACTGTACCTACCATACTATCATCGAAGCTGTTTCCCCCTCGTTTTAATAACATCATGGGTTTAGAGTCGTCACCCTTGGCAATGTGTTCTTGGAATGAAAAATCCGGACTGAAATAAATATGGTTATTATTTTAATGACTTTTTTTTATGTTATTCAAAACCATATTGTATAACATCACGTGGTACCTGGCAATAAAGTTCCTTCTATTCCAATAACAACATTGGAAAGGGAAGAATTGGAAATAAGAGCTGTCTCAGTTATGTGAAAAATGCCCCAATTTGAACCTTGTTGGATGGATAGCCATTAAGAGAGCACAACAGATGTTTTTTGAAAAACATCTATGCCATACACACCCCCAAATGGCAACCAATTCAGTCATTCGTTTTGCATTAAATGTCTGTGCCGAAATTTTATTACCAACCTCCCTACCAAGTTTGACGACCGTATATCCAAACATTCTTTTTATATTGATTCGACAAGGATTTAGTGGGTCAAAGTCACTGTGGTCCTGAATTTTGACCAAACTTTCTACCAAGTTTGATGACCGTAGACTTCGGTTAAGACTCTAGTTATCAAGCAACAAGCTTTTAGTGCTCAAGATCACCATGTCTGTGGTGTTTGACCTACTGACCTCAAAGCTGATAGGGTCAACTTCTGGTCATGACCAACCTCAATACCAAGTTTGAGGACATAAGGTCCATGCACACTCTCGTTATCGATCAGACAAGGTTTAGTCTTCCGACTGACCAACATGTGCAAATATAACCCAACTTCTTCAAATAATAAACAAAAGGCAGGTGAGCCAACTGTCGCCTGTTATTATTACACACAACACGAGTTCCCTGGCCACTTACATTCGAGTGCTGGCTGTTTTGTTGACGATGACACACTTGCCCGTCTGATCAACATTGTGGTCCAGACCAAAGAAAGCAGCGATCCTGTGCACCAGCATACGGTCATACGAGGACATCTGGTTGAACTTCAGATAATGGTGTCTACAATGAGGAACATAGATTTTTGATCATGCTAATCTTCTATGTGGTTACCCAACAGAACTTGTGTTAGAACTGTTAACAAGAGGGCCGAGATGGCTCTATATCGCTCACCTGAGAGAATCCCCATCTCTGGCAGCCATGTTTTTTTTACTTACTTACATTAGGTAAAGAAATTTGATACAGGGTCATCTAAGGAGCATTTCTGTGAAATCATGTTTAAATTGGACCAGTGGTTCACATTTCTGTGAAGTTTGGTTGAAATTGTCCCAGTAGTTTAAGAAGAGAAGTTGTGTAAAGGTAAATGTTAAATAAGGACGGATGACTGACAATCACCCCGTAACAATAGCTCATGCTAAGGTTAGCTAAAAACAGTCAACATGTACATAAAAAAGCAGTTTAGCCAATGATTGTCTATTGCTGTTTTTTTACTCAAACAAGGAACATAACTCTACAATTAGAATAGGCAGAGTCATGGGCCTTGCAATACATGTGTACTGTCTCTTTTCATATGAAGTCCCTAGACAGTATTTGAGTTATGGTCAAGGAAAAAGATTTTTCACACGAGATGCCAACACTATTTCCATCACAATATCTACACTTTTTTTTCTATGAAAAACAAGATGACGTAACAAAACTGAGTCTATACAGAAGTATGACCTACTTTGGTTCTCGTATAAACTTGATGAGATCAACTTCCAGCTTGATAAGCATGTTGCGGTCCTTTGGTGTTTTGTTGAGGGTTTTCTTGATGAAATCCTCCAGATCGATACCCGTAGAATCCTTGTACGGAGTGTCCACGCTTGAGTCTGAAATACAATAAAAATATACATTTATTTACATAATAACGTACATTTTTAATCAATAAAATTGCCTACTGATCTTCAACAAGAAACCACCATTAAAGGCACTATACACCAGATAGTCCCAAAATCGGAAAAATACATTTTTTTCCCCACAAAACAAGCCTAGAAATGTCTTTACGAGCTAGTATGTGGCTGATATTACATCATTTTACAAGATTAAAATAATATTTTGTTGCTGCCAGTTTATAGAGGGTATATTTATGTGAAAGTCATGTGAATAGTTATATTAAATTAACTGGGATTTACTTGGTAGACAAACCCAGTAATTTTCAAATTGGAAAATGACGCATAATCGCGAAAGATACATGTGATGCGATACATCAGTAAGATTCAAGGCTTTGTACACAACAATATCAATTTTATGTAAGTTTTTGACAATTTTTCTTTTTATGTGCAAATATACTATCTTGTGTCTAGTAACTTTAATCTTTAAGACTTGCAGTTTTACACTTCAACAAAACTGACAATATAATTTGGCTCTCTGCATGCAGAAAACATGTTACAATCTAAGACAGCTACATCTTATTGTGTCACAAAGAAGGGCCCGCTCACTCCACCCTTATAATTCTATTATGTTTTTACTATTACATATTTCAGTTAAAATTTCAGTTTGTTTGCTGTCAGGGTTATGTAAAAATAAAAAGAATGATTTTCAATTTCACAGCGGAAAAAAAAGAGATGAAAGGAAGCATTTTTTTGGATTTAAGACATTTTGGTAGCATTTGTTTGCTTTTGCACCTAAAACCAATGCGCTTTTGTCTTGGTCCAATTTAAGAAACACACTTTAACAACGGTACATTCACACCTCTTTCCAATACAAAACAAGAAATACGACGAAACCAGGTTTTTAATGATTGACAGAAGAACTTCAGTCTGTGTCTGTTTTTCTATTATTAGTAACAGTGACCTTGATACTAAAGCCCAAAATGCAATCCATTGAAAGGTATCCATAAACTCTTCCTTTATACCAAGTTGGGTCAGGATAAGTCAACCCTAACTTAAGTTATTCAGTTTCAACCATTTTTCTATTTTAAGTAACAGTGACCTTTACCTTGACCCTAGGGACCCCAAACCCAATCCCATGAAAGGTACCCATAAACTCTTTCTATAGACCAAGTTTGGTCAAGTTATGTCAACCCTTACTATAGTTATTCAGTTTCATAGGCGAGTTAGACGCGGGCGGCCGTCCAGGCCGCCCGCCTAAACAACGACGTACGTCAGGGCTTCTAAAAACCGGCAAATTGCCGGTCTGGACCGATTTTGACCAAGCCAGACCGATTTCAGTTTCAAAAAGTGTAAAAAAAATCAGTCCGAAATATTCTCATTTTTTTTATAATTTCGGTCCAAAATGACTAGGCCAGTAAAAGTTGCAAAAATTGTAATACACAAATATTCATGGGTCATTCACACATTCAAAACTACCCCCAATAGTTACCATGTGACTAATGCGACCAGCTGCTTTTTCCGCTACACTGATCACTCTATAGCTTATCTGTTATTTAGCAGACGCTTGCAATCGGTCCAATCACGTGTATTGGTAGGTCGCAGAAGACACAATTAAACAAACTATGTGTGCCTGCAGCTATCCTGATTAAGTGTTAAAATCGGTACATATTTTCACATTTCAATATGTATGTACTATGTTGTCGTCGATCAATACATGATATATCCGTTTGTTGATTACCAAACTGTTAAATTTAAATTGTTTTTTTAAATTGCATATGTCATTGTTAATCCGAACCTAGTCATGTATAGGATATCAACAGCGACACGCTTGATTAACTACATAGTCTGGAAGCTGAGTGCGCCGCTTACGTCATTTTAATTTGCAGTAATGAAGAAATGGTTGTCGATATCACACTTATAGCTTGAAGCCCCGATCATAAATCTAGATATATATTATTATTTAAGAGAATCAGTTGAATGTTGACCCACTATAAATGCATTAAGCAAATAAATCATAATACTGTTTCACTTTTTGTCATCTGACCGCTTCCCAACAGCCACAGTTACTTACGATCGCAGTCGTTCTTATTAGAAACGATGCAGAACTCGATGAGAATCTCAATTAATTAAGCTTGTATCAATGGCTATCTGAATCGGCTATGCAGCTCTAGAACCCTCTTAGGAATTGTGATATCGCGAAAAATATTGACAGAAAAGACATCGCGAATTTGTGTGACATTTCTAAATAATCGGACTTTTGAACAGGTCTTTGGGGGGGGGGGGGGGGGGGGGGGGGTCCAGACCGATTATGGCCGGGTCCGGACCGATTATGGCCGGGTCCGGACCGATTGAGGTTCCAAAATTTTAGAAGCCCTGACGTACGTCATTCTAATAACCAGGTTTCACTGTGTTAAACAAGAATGACACTCACAAAATACGCCCATCAATAATTTCTTGGATTCTAAGACAACTTACTGTCACATTGGCCCTTTGAGAAGCAAGCTTTTCAAGAAGAATTTTGACCAATTCAAGGGCCATAATCCTGAAGAGCCTGGCTGGTTATAGAACTTTGCCAAGAATATATACCAACAAACATTTATAGTAGCAAGTTTGGTGAAAATCGGATAAAAACTGTTCAAGTTTGAGAGTAGACAAAGCTAAAATGGCCAATTTTGATAAATTCAGGGGGCCATAACTCTGGAGTGCCTTAAGCGATTAGGCTGGTTATCGAACTTGACCTAGATATTTCACCAACAAACACTTTCATGAAGTTTGGTGGAAATTGGATGAGAAATGTTCAAGTTAGAGAGCGGACAAAGCTAAAATGGACAATTTTGACAAATTCAGGGGGCCATAACTCTGGAGTGGCTAAAGCGATTTGGCTGGTTATTGAACTTGACTGACATATTTCACCAACAAACACTTTCATGATGTTTGGTGGAAATTGGATGAGAAATGATCAAGTTAGAGAGCGGACAAAGCTAAAATGACCAATTTTGACAAATTCAGGGGGCCATAACTCTGGAGTGCCTAAAGCGATTTGGCTGGTTATCAAACTTGACCTAGATATTTCACCAACAAACACTTTCATGAAGTTTGGTGGAAATTGGATGAGAAATGTTCAAGTTAGAGAGCGGACAACATTGTGCAGCCGCCCGCCCGCCCGCCCGCCGCCCGCCCGCCCGCCATGGGTGTTCCCATAATACGGCCATCGTAAAATGGGCGTATAAAAACCCAACAGAAATGCCTTAAAAGAAAGCACAGTAATGTTATACCTCTGGACAGGCTGGAGGAGGTGCCAGCCTCCGAGCTCTGCGACCCGCTCTTCTCCAGTCGTCCAGGGAAGGAGCAGCCCGATATTGACCCGGACGTCTGAAAAATATAATCAATTTTGAAAACTAAAAAACAAAATATTTGTGATATTGACAAAGAGAATGACTAAAAATACTATATTTCAGTCTTTATCACTGTCACGCTCATTTGAGCTCTTATCACTGCTCTAAAAGCTGTAATCTGTTGTTATCATTGCTGTTCGTTAGGTGATTATAAATTAATAGCTTGATTTTCAATCCCCGCCCGCCCCCTCTTTTTACACTGCCCCTTAAATTTTGTTTATTTTTTTTTGCTGAACTAGAGTCTGCATATCGGTATGGTACGGTCAAAAAACAGCAATTATCCATACCTACGGTGTCGATCTATAACATTCACATGTAAAAAAGGTGATGGTGTTCATGGTTCGTCTAGAAAAACATGTATATGATCCCTCATGCAATTAGAAAGAACATAAACACATATTCAATGGTGAAACAGTCATCTCAAAAAAAAAACAAGAGATGTTTGTCAAACATTATGCCCCCCTGAGCGCCATGTTGTCAGGATTATATGGACAATTGAATGAAATATGCATGGACCGAAATGACAGCTGATTTGTTGCTGTTTTAAGATTGTGACCATTAAAGTGTGAGGATAAAGTGTGTTATGACCGTCATGACCTTTGACTCTATGAACTCAAAATCCAGAGTCATTAGCTGGTTACCAGAAACCTAAATGTCAAGTTTGAGGGCCATGGGTGCAGGCATTGTCAAGTTATCAAAATACAAGTTTTTTTCGTTCAAGGTCACTGTGACCTTGATCTTTGACCCGATGACCCCTTAAATCATAAGGGGTCATCTACAAGTCAGATGCAACTCCAAGTCATGTTTGAAGGCCATGGGTTCAGGCATTGTTGAGTTATCACTCGGACAACCTTTTACCATTCAAGATCACTGTGACCTTGACCTTTGGCTCTATGAATACTAAAATCAATAAGGGTGATCTACTGGTCAGGCTTAACATCCATGTCAAGTTTAATGATCATTGGTTCAGGCATTGTTGAGATATCAGTGGGGGAAGATTTGTTAACTTTTTTGCATTAAAGGTTACTGTGACATTGACCTTGGCCTGATGACCCCTAAAGTCGATAGGGGTCATCTACTGGGCAGGCCCAACCTTCATGTCAAGTTTGATGACCATAGGTCCAAGAATTGTCGAGTTTGCCTTCAAGGTCACTGTGACCTTGACCTTTGACCCCTAAAATCAATAGGGGTCATCTACTGGTCAGGTCCAACCTCCATGTCAAGTTTGCGGGCCATGGGTGCAGCCATTGTCAAGTTATCACTCGGATAACCTTTTACCATTCCAGGTCACTGTGACCTTGACCTTTGGCCCAATGACCCCTTAAACCAATAGGGACCATCTTCTGGCCAGGCCCAACCTCCAAGTCAAGTTTGAGGGCCATGGGTGCAGGCATTGTTGAGTTATCACATGGACAACCTTTTACCATTCCAGGTCACTGTGACCTTGACCTTTGGCCAGATGACCCCCAAAAACCATAGGGGTCATCTCCTGGTCAGGCCAATTCTCCAAGTCAAGTTTGAGGGCCATGGGTGCAGGCATTGTTGAGTTATCAATCGGACAACCTTTTACCATTCAAGGTCACTGTGACCTTGACCTTTGGCCCAATGACCCCCAAAAACAATAGGGGTCATCTACTGGTCAGGCCTAACCTCCAAGTCAAGTTTGAGGGCCATGGGTGCAGGCATTGTCGAGTTATCACTCGAACAACTTTTTACCATTCAAGGTCACTGTGACCTTGACCTTTGACCCATTGAGCCCAAAAAACAATAGGGGTCAGCTACTGGTCAGGCCCAACCTCCAAGTCAAGTTTGAGGGCCATGGGTGCAGGCATTGTCACGATATCACTCGGACAACCTTTTACCATTCAAGGTCACTGTGACCTTGACCTTTGGCCTGATGACCCCCCAAAACAATAGGGGTCATCTACTGGTCAAGCCCAACCTCCATGTCAAGTTTGAGGGCCATGGGTGCAGGCATTGTTGAGTTATCACTTGGACAAGCTTTAAAATTATTTTACCATTAAAGGTCACTGTGACCTTGACCTTTGACCCGATGACCCCCAAAATCAATAGGGGTCATCTACTGGACAGGCCCAACCTTCATGTGAAGTTTGATGACCATACGTCCAGGAATTGTTGAGTTATCACTCGGACAAGCTTTGGTCTACCGACGGACCGACGGACCGACCGACATGCCTGTGCAAAGCAATATACCCCTCTTCTTCGAAGGGGGGCATAAAAAAATGTCAACCCTCGCCTCTATTTAAAAATCTAGCAAGTTCAGTTTCAATCATTGTCAGTGTGTACTCACAATAGATGACCTAGTACCGATGCCACTTGAACAGGAATCGGATGAGCAAGTGCTTGCCGTGCTCTTCAGGTTCACTGTTTCGGGGCCGAGTGGCGGGGAGGGGCACTCTATCAGGGCCTCGCTTCGTGTCAGCTGCTTTAACTTAGGAGAGATCTACAAAATGAGGAGAAATGTGAGGGTAAGTTATACAATTTAAGATATGACTCATTAGAAACATGTTTCAATTGTAACGACATCCCCATATCTGAGACCAAGGCTAAGATATGAACTCGATGACTTGGGCCGAGACATTCTGCCCATAAACATATTGTCAAAGTTTTAGTGATGATTGGTCAAACAGTCCTGAAGTAACAGCCGGACAACTTAGTTGTTGCCGTCTGCACGCCCCAGCTGCATCCATAATACATCCTGCTTTATAAAACAGGAGAATAAAATAGTAAATCGTGATTACCTTTATATAAACTGCTTTAAAATCTAACAAAACAAAAATTAAATCCTTTAAAATATTTGTCTCTAAAACTCTTTAAAAGAAAACTATAATAATCAATTAATGCAAACAAGAATTTAATATGCTGATCTTGATCCTATTATTAGTGACTTAAAGTTGTTTGCGAAATTGAGACAAGCTTTCACATACATGATTATTTTTGTTCTGTGTGGGCTGGCTGGGTTGTGGGGGGTTTTGATCTTCAGGGGAGCCGTTCTCTGGGGAGCCCCCCTCCACCAGTACTGGAACCTCAGAACCTGCAGAAATATACATGATTTTAAAACAACTTTTTAAAGTTAATAATTACATATAAAATCATCTTTTTCCTTACAAAGTTGTTTTGTTTATTTTATTCAAGAAATAGCCTGGTTGATATGATTGGGATTTATACCTCTTTACCAGATAGGTTAAAGGAGAAGTGACAGTGTTTTCTTTCGACCATTTTTTGGGCCAAAAATCACCCCAATTCCACTCCAGAAAAAGCATAGTTTTTCCCCTACCCAGGTAAAAAAATCCCCTTATTTTTATTTTTTTTATTTTTAGAGGAGCTGTAAGCTTTTAACATTTAGCAAATGTAGCAATATAGTGCCATATATGAATATGTCCATAGGTTTGTTGAATAAAAGATTGCGCAATCAAGTTGGACAACATTATGGTCATGTCAGTATTTTCCCCATTTTTCCAAAACAACGCTATTTTCCCCCCTATCAAAGGGCTCCAACACCATTCCCTTAAAAGTGGAAAAAACAACGAGTGACATAGTGTCAGGTTTAAGCAGCCAACATACTTCAGCTTAAAATCAATCAGAAGCAGTGTTGGCGGTACCATACTTGTTAGGAGATTGAGAATGGTACTTTCTCAGAAGCAAGTCAATAGCAGACTAACAGACAGTGTTTCAACCTGTGGTGCTGATGGCGCAAGACGGGTGCACCAGGTATTGGCTGACAAGAGTTAAAAAACTAAATACAATCATACACTTAACAGGAGGCCAGCGTGGTGTTACACACTAGATTGGTCGAAAGCTTGGGTTGAAGTCAATTTTCTCCAATCATCATTGAATAAGTGTCGAGTTAGGTTTGTTGCAGCTCAAGCACAGCACATAAATACTACATGATTTCTCTATTTAAGGAGGGAAAAAAATTCACTGCAACAAAATCCCCTTTAGGATAGACAGGCAGACAAGTATTTTGCCATTTTCAAAGGTTATTTACCATATATCATATTTAAGAAAGTGTATAATATTTCAGTTAAGTATCTTAAAACATTTCCACTCATGAAAAACAACAGATAGTATGTAAACTATGAGGATTTTGGTCATCGATGCAAAAATGGGGGGTGGTGGATGTACTAAGGGGGGGTGAGGGTGCGGGGTGTGGGGTGTGGGGGATTTGTTCTACACTCTCTCTTACCTGCAGTTATGGTAGTATCAGATTGGTCAGAGCTTGGGCTTGTGTCCTCTTCCTCCACCTCCTCAATCTCAGGCTGTTTCTGGAGCAGGGCTGACCTCGAGGGGCGTGTCATGGGCGCAACGGCCCCACCCCCCTCCTTAGGCTCGCTGGGCATCTTAACTCTGTAAAACAAATAACAATATTACCATCAAGTATTCTTTATCTTCAAAAACTGCGGAAGAAGGGCCTACTTAAGCTGACATGTCACCGGGGACACTGCCCCACCCCCATTCCATTTGGGAATCTTCACACATAGAAATGTACAATGTACAATGTTGCACATGCATTTATTATCAAAATATTGTTTCTGGAACAGAACTTTTCCCATTCTGGAAAGAAATATGTTACACATGTATTATATATCCTGAAAGCAAGATCCTGACTTGGGAGTAGGAGGGTGTGTATCTTGGGATAGTGGGACCCACCACAAGCCAAATCTGGCATCTTCATTTTGAAGGTTAACCTAACCAGAATCACCCTTCCCACCCCACTTCCAAACCCCACTCCCCTTAACAACTTTGGTTCAGTCTGCAAGAAAGACCTAATTAACTATGGAGTATTCATGTCTGTTGACATTTATAATGTAAACTGGCAATATTATAAAGGGATGGTAAACTATGATGTGAAAACAATGGCCAATCCTTCCTGGGGCTTGTGATCTTTCAAGAGTATTTTGACCTATAATATGACACCATTAACGGGAATTTCAAATCATGCCTTGAACTGCCCACTGATTTTTCACTTCATATTTACATGCACTTCCTGCCTGCCATGATTACTGCAGAAGATAAAATGTCAATTGTCAACATTACAGCACAATCCACTGACAAAATTAAAACACTCTTTTCATGATCTATTTAAAAAAAAACATCTGAAAAAACAACTGAATATTTATGAACAAAGAGACAGTGATTTATACCACAGGTGATAAAAAACCCATTGGCCTTTAATCAAATACTTCCAGATATCCCTAGGGATAAGGATATTTCCAATCATTTAAAAGACAAGCTCACGCAGTGGAGGGCTTGCACTGACGTAACATACTCCCCCGCAGGAAAACCTCATGAAACAGAATAACAACTTCAGAGATTACCATGTTCTGCAAACATCCTCAATCAAACAGTAAAAACTTCAGGAAATGAGAAGTGCAATCAACCTTATTTCATGATGTGGAATGAATATTTATAGATTCAGTATCGTTGTTTTCACATGAACTAACCCCCCCCCCCCCCCACCTCCCACCATTCTCCTGTATAAACCTAAGTTCATGACAAAATTTCCACATTTCTTTCACCATGAATGAAAATGAGTGACAATGCAAAAATGTTCCTATCTACTTCAATTATGCTACCATACTTGTGATACAAATGCATTACAGTTAATACACATCTAAAAATTGGATAGAAAGCTTCTTTCCAATATTACGTAGGAGATGTAAAACATAAACAACTTCTGGCTCGGCTGAGCAGGCGTGGGAGGGTATAACATCAATAGTCAATACAGCCCTCGCCCAGAGAAAACATGCCTTGAACTAGTTGATAAACTGATGCTTATACAAACAGTGGCAGCATATTATTATTGAATCAGCTGATAGTTCACAATTGTGTTGAAGTTAACAACTTTGTTAATGTCATAATTGTTAACATTGTCGATGTTAACTTTCAATTCTTTTCTGCTCTTAATGTTAATGGATACACATGTGATTTCCAGTATTTCTAACAAGATTTGATACAACTATTTCAGCTGTATCTGTTTATTTTTAAATGTATAAGAAGATCATCAAAATCATCAAACATTTCATGTTTAAAAGTTAACAACAATGTCATTAATCACATTGTTAACTTTAACAAATTGTTGAACAGTCTGCCCAATTTCTAAGAAGTAATATTTTCTAATTAATACAAAGATTTAATTAATGCAATATTATAGTTGTAATGGTTATTTTAAATAAACTATATTTGATTTAGGCAGTAAAACATTTTATCTAATCTGTGAATTAACTTTATGATAGTAAATGGAACTTTTGGCAGTTACAATAATACTATTCAAAGTTGCTTGGTGGAGATTTTTCAGTAAAGTCATTCAACTTTCAAACTTGTCACAAAAGATCAAATAATTACTGTGAGAAAGTAAAGAAAGTTTGAACTTAATATCTCAAACTGTTTTTAAGTTATTAACAATAGCATAAACAAGAGCCGTCGTAAGACAGCGCGTTCGACTATGCCGCTTTGACTTAGAATACAATAACGATGTAATAATACCAAGTTTGGTCTCTTTATGTCAAATCTAACTAAAATTATTTGATACATAAGGTGACTTTGATGCTGCCCTCCCACCAGCCCGCCCAAACAATGACGCAAGTCATTCAAATAACTTGATTTCCCATTATGAAAATGTGGTTAAGAATATACAAATATGCCTTTCAAAGGAAATTTAAAAAAAGATAAAAAAAAATCAATTATTTAGGCTTAAAACGGAGTTATGTTTCTTGTTGTAAGATGGTCGTTAATAATTTTGAATTTTATTAAGTGCATTTACTGAACGGTATAGAAGTTTTTTTTATTAAAATCCCAACTTGCCCTTAAATTTTACTTGCCTAAAACTTTAACCTAAGTCAATCAGGGGCCATAACTTGTATTAAGGATATGGAGTTATGTTACCTCATTGGGTGATGGTCCTGAACAATTGTGTGAAGTATTACCGTAATTGACTGGGTATAAGACGGTAGGGGGTATTAGACGCAGGGAAAAAATTCTGTGTCAAGTCTAAGAAAAAACTTTTAATCTATGTTTTTGGTTAAAAGACGCATAGAAAAGATGTCAAATCGTTCGGCATTTTTGGCCACCATGTTTGTTGACAGTGACAAAAAATATTTTTTTCGTGAAAATGGCGATGGTTATCTTTAAAACCATACAACGATAAACTGTTGAGAATGATAAGTTAAGTTATGCAAAAACCTTATATTGTACGGGTTTGTTCTCAAAATGTCAACACCTACAGAAAAGAATAAAGAATCTGACAAAGTGCGAAAAAACAAGACCATTATCGCAACAGTATGTAGTATTGGTATGTTAAACAGGATAAAGGCAGTCAAGTTTTTCACACCTTAGAGTACAACTGACAAAAAATATATTGACAGTGCCCAACTTTGCTTTTTTATATACAAGTTTAATTATTGTTCAATTCAATTTATTATTCAAAATAATATTGAATAACTTTAATCGAAAATTATTTTTGTTTAAATTATAAACGTCTTACGATATACCATATCCCGATCTTCAACTGCCGTTTTAACTCATTTATACTCGATTGATATGACGCGAGTAACATCCCTTTCTACATAAATCTAAACAAACTCTCGGCTTGAAATCGACCTCAGAAAAAAAGTTCAAAAAATTGTTACTGGGTATTATATGCAGGCTTTTTTTTGCTTCGAAATCTGAGGGAAAAAAGGGCGTCTAATACCCAGTCATTTACGGTAAGTCAATTGAAAGAAGGGTATAGAAGTTATTAAACAATATCCCAACCTGCCCTAAAACTTAAACCTAAGTTCCATAGTCAATAAGGGGCCATAATTTGTATAAAAGATAATATGGAGTTATCTAACCTCATTATGTGATGGCTCTGAACATCTGTGTGAAGTATTAAGTCAATTGAATGAATGGTATTGGAGTTTTAAGTGAAAATCCCAACTTGCCCTTAAACTTTAACCTGCCCTAAAACTTTAACCTAAGTCAATCAGGGGCCATAACTTGTATTTAGGATAATATGGAGTTATGTAACCTCCTTGTGTGATGGTCCTTAACAACTGTGTGAAGTATTAAGTCAATTGAACAAAGGATATAGAAGTTATTAATAAATATTCCAACTTGCCCTAAAACTTGAACCGAAGTTCCATAGTCAATCAGGTGCCATAATCTGTGTAAAGAATAAATAATATGGAGTTATCTAACCTCATCATGTGACGGCCCTGAACAACAGCGTGAAGTATTAAGTCAATTGAATGTAGGGTATTGGACTTATACCGTATTTTCTCGACTATAAGGCGATTCGCTTATAAGACGGCCCCCTAACTTTGCCCATGAAATCTGGTGCTTTTTGTTTCGACTCGCTTATAAGACGGAGTCAATTTTTAAGCAAATCTAAAATGCTAAAATTCTTCTTAATGTGTAAAAATGTTCAAGCTCAACGGACAATTATCGACTTTCGCGTTAACTGTTTGTTTTACTCAAAGAAAATGGCGGTTAACTGTGAGCTCTCTATTTGGAGGTAGGTTAAAAATGAGTACATAAGTTTGCAGGACAGGTCGTTACTTATCGGAATTGTAATAATTCATCAATAACAACATATGTATGTTTTAGTTTTTTTTTATTGAAGACACTAATGAAGTTCTTCGGCAAAATAAATGGCTTCAATAACATAACTGCGAAAAGCCGAGGCATGAATAGGTGTTTGTTTAGCAATAATGCTTTAGGCAATATTGTCCCTTGATTGGCGACGAACACAAAGGATTCATATTCGCATTGTGATTTGTTTGCTTAACCCTTTAGCGCATGTATACGAGATAGGCCGACATAGCTCATTACCAGATGTATACGCATTTGGCCGACCGTATCCATTACTGGATGTAAACGCATGGCCCGCATATTTCAATAGGGTCATTTCAATATTTCAATTTTGCATCTTTCTTTTTGTAAACAATATCCCGGATGTTTATAAAATTAAAGTTTAACCTTTTGTGTATTGATTTTCCCTTGAAAATATCGTCTGCTAAATTGAGAAGGTGTTTATACTCCCAATCGCAGGTGTGATATCCTATTGTGACGTAATTAGACCACGAGCTAAGTACTGTATGGAATTTCCCCCAAATTCATTGATGCGTAAATCATTAAATATATTACGTCAGTTCATTTTACCATTGAAATCAATTGAGATTATATTTACTTCAAGGTAATATTTTGTTTACAAACAAAAGAAACAATTAGTAAATGAGAAAATGATGGGTAAATTTTCTGTGAAGCTTATATAATGTCCATCATAGTTTTGGCTGTAAAATAGGTCATGTGCAAGCGTTTTGTTTGATCTAGATCTTTTTATTCATACCGGAAAATCATTTATCGGCTTTCTTTTTTTGTAAACAATTTTATGAGGGGGTAATAAAGTTAAACAGACACCTTGGACTGGATCTCTCAGCTGGATGACACCGGATATTCCTGACATATTTCTGTGTATTAATACACAAGAACATAAATTGTCCGCTTTTTAATCCAGATGGGTCTTTTTTATGATAGGGGTAATAAAAATTAGATCGATCCCAGCATTTTATTACCCTTTGATTTAATGCAATTATGACATTTCAAAGAAATGATACAAATCCATCTTGAAAATACATTCACAGCTGAAATAAAATAATTTAATATTTCATCATTGACACCATTTATTAGATAATTTAATTATCTATAAAAAATGAATTCACATAAAAAAGATTTGGACACAATTATTTGGAGTAACATTGATTTTAAGGTCATACTGCTGTATTCATTCTCTCATTTTCAAATATCCAGAAAAGTACCTATGCAGATAAGGACTGCTTATCAGTAAGATGGCTATTGACTGGGAGGTGTAATCTGGCCACTTGTCTATGTGCTAAAGGGTTAATCAAATTGACAGTTAGGTACCTACATCATATTAAGATTCCAATTTATTGATTTGATATATCTGTCAAACTAATTATACATACACGCGCCATAAGAAAAAATGCAGAAATAACGGTACACTGTGTGACGTCAGAGCACGTGCGGTGAAGAGGTTTCGTGTTGTTGTTTACTTAATTGCCCCATACTTGTATCAGCAGACGATATACTGGATAGACGAATATCCTATGTAAAATTTTACTGATTTTGACATGAATCTTTTTTTAATATTTTATCGACCCGCTTATAAGACGGGTCCCCTACTTTGGGGGTAAAAATCGGGACCCAATTTCCCCGTCTTATAGTCGAGAAAATACGGTAAGTGAAAATCCCACCTTGCCCTAAAACTTTAACCAGACGCCGACGCTGACGCTGGGGCGAGTAGTATAGCCCACCTATTCTTCTTACAGTCGAGCTAAAAAAGTAATAATATCTAAGTATACAAAGGGCCACAAATCTAGCAATATTTAAGCATTAGTTACATTACTTGCCACAAAAGAGCATAATGTTACTGTGAGCATGTTTTGAATGTATAAGTTTGATAGGGGCCCCAATAAAGTCATTTTAATGGTAAATTGATTTCCAAGAGGCAACTTGTCGCAACAAATCTACAAAGCTAAGGAAGTTCTAAAATTGAATGCCAGTCTAAGAGACCTCAGATGTTTGTTACTCTGGTAACATGAGCAAAGAAACCACTCTTCGTTTCCTTAACAGTATACACTAAGTTGGCACCGAAGAAAATTGATTTTCCATTTAAAGTCAGCCGTTAAATATTACCTCACGAAAGTAAATTGATTATATGACACAATTACAGCGCTTTAATTTCTCCTAGTCAGAGAACTGAGAGATAACCCTGTTTTCAGGACAGGTAAACATTTTTCATAGGTTTTAGTAAGTACTTCGAGAAACCTACAGTAACATTAGACAAAATGACATTAGAAATAGTTAATACAGCAATTGAACTAATGGTCCCCTATACAAGCAAAAATACATAATTGTATCAGATTCAGCTGCCTAACAAACATACAGCAATATAATCATTTCCATATTTCCATCATTACATATGGGTTATGCACCAGTCAATTGTAACCACGGCCCTCCAGGTCCAGGGAATAACGGGGACTTTGACTTTAAGTCCAGCAAATCACAGGAAAAATCCTCGGCCTGCGGGTACAAACTGCTGGTTAAATTCTTATATTATGAAACTGACTTCATTCAAATTGTGAGAGAATCAGGATAAGGTGCCATCTTTTGTAAATATTTTAAAGATCTTGTTCAACTTGGAAAAGCTTGGCGAAAATGCAGACAAATCCCGTAAAAAAACCCAAAAAACCTGGAATTTCCTGGCACAAAGCCACAGCCCATTCCTTTGCTATTTTCAGTGGGTAACCACATTATACAAGACAAAAGCACCATAAGCAGCCATTTTTATCATTCCATCAGCGGGTGGAGGGGGGGGGGGGTTGGGGGGATGTATCCACATATACAAGACAAAAGCACCATAAGCAGCCTTTTTGCTCATTCCATCGGGGGGGGGGGGGGGGGGGGGATGTTGTAACTCCACATATACCAGACAAGCACCATAAGCAGCTCTTTATCTTATTCCCATTCTTCGATTTATGGGTGTAACTCAACATACACTTACGCCAAAGTGACGGGACTTTCCACACATTTGAGCATTGTCAAAGGGATTTCATGTGAATATAGTTTTAACAGTATTTGTCCAATATCAATGTTTTTACATCACATCCAACAACAACAACAACCACTATCCAAACACAAAAGACTCCAAAGCTACAGCATAATCTTGTTTCAAGATTGGAAAAACAACAAGCTTGAAATGTACTTATTTTCCATTATTTATATCCATGTTAATAGGAAGTAAACATGCATTATTTAAAAAAAAAAATCATTTCTTAAAGGGACATGACACCAGATGATACCATTGCAAGAAAAAAACGAAACTAGTCAAAAACTTACATAAAATTGATTTCATTGTGGACAATGCATTAACTCTTACTTACTGATATATAAAATCGCTTACAACTCATACATCTTTCTCAGTTTTTGCATATTATTCGATTTGAAATTAACTGGGTTTGCCTACCACGTAATTCCAAGTATATTTAAAAAAAGGCATTGGTATAAGTCTGTATATGTATCTGTACTAATCGTTCTAAATATACACACTATAAACTGGAAAACCATTATAGGCTATTTTTAGAAGGGTAAACTCAAAATACTATTTAAATCATGTAAAATGATGTATTATCAGCCATATTCTAGTTCTTTATAATATTAATAATTCTAGGCTTGTTTTCAAGAAATACAATTGTTTTCAGATTCTGAGACATAGTGGTGTCTAGTCCCTTTAATTGTAACATTCCTACAACTCCCACAACAATACTTGCAAAATCAAGCTTAAATCCAAAGGGAGGTGTATCAGAGATATTTTCCCTGTAGCAATTGTCAACAACAGCATGAAGTAAGTATACACTGGTGTTATGAACAGTGTCACATGGCTAATGTGATCAATAACAGCACTGAGATGCCACCAATACCTCTTTGTACCCACTCCTTCTCAAGCACTAAGGCAGCCATCGCATGGCAAATAGCTGTTACATGAAGCGGGGGTGGATCCACGATTTGAGGTTTCTTAACCAACACCTTCACATGTGCTAAGGCAGCCATCATATAGAAAATAGCTGTTACATGAAGCGGGGGGTAGATCCAGGATTTGAGGTTTCTTAACCAACTCCTTCACATGTGCTAAGGCAGCCATCATATAGAAAATAGCTGTTACATGAAGCGGGAGGTAGATCCAGGATTTGAGGTTTCTTAACCAACTCCTTCACATGTGCTAAGGCAGCCATCATATAGAAAATAGCTGTTACATGAAGTGGGGGTGGATCCAGGATTTGAGGTTTCTTAACCAACTCCTTCACATGTGCTAAGGCAGCCATCATATAGAAAATAGCTGTTACATGAAGTGGGGGTGGATCCAGGATTTGAGGTTTCTTAACCAACTCCTTCACATGTGCTAAGGCAGCCATCATATAGAAAATAGCTGTTACATGAAGCGGGGGTGGATCCAGGATTTGAGGTTTCTTAACCAACTCCTTCACATGTGCTAAGGCAGCCATCCTATGGGAAATAGCTGTTACATGAAGTGGGGGTGGATCCACGATTTGAGGTTTCTTAACCAACTCCTTCACATGTGCTAAGGCAGCCATCCTATGGCAAATAGCTGTTACATGAAGCGGGGGTGGATCCAGGATTTGAGGTTTCTTAACCAACTCCTTCACATGTGCTAAGGCAGCCATCATATAGAAAATAGCTGTTACATGAAGTGGGGGTGGATCCAGGATTTGAGGTTTCTTAACCAACTCCTTCACTTGTGCTAAGGCAGCCATCATATAGAAAATAGCTGTTACATGAAGTGGGGGTGGATCCAGGATTTGAGGTTTCTTAACCAACTCCTTCACATGTGCTAAGGCAGCCATCATATAGAAAATAGCTGTTACATGAAGTGGGGGTGGATCCAGGATTTGAGGTTTCTTAACCAACTCCTTCACTTGTGCTAAGGCAACAATCATATGGCAAATAGCTGTTACATGAAGCGGGGGTGGATCCAGGATTTGAGGTTTCTTAACCAACTCCTTCACATGTGCTAAGGCAGCCATCATATGGAAAATAGCTGTTACATGAAGTGGGGGTGGATCCAGGATTTGAGGTTTCTTAACCAACTCCTTCACATGTGCTAAGGCAGCCATCATATAGAAAATAGCTGTTACATGAAGCGGGGGTGGATCCACGATTTGAGGTTTCTTAACCAACTCCTTCACATGTGCTAAGGCAACAATCATATGGCAAATAGCTGTTACATGAAGCGGGGGTGGATCCAGGATTTAAGGTTTCTTAACCAACTCCTTCACATGTTCATATTTCGGTAGAGATTGGATAAAAAAGCTGTCACAGTGAATTTGGTCAAATTGACAATTATAAAGGCCATAACTCCAGCGTGTATATATAGTGATCTGGCTGTTGATCGATCTCAATCTGAATTAGAATAAAGATGGTTACCAAGTTTGGGAAGATTTGATAATAAATATTCATGTAAGAGAATAAATGAATATTGAAAAAAAACTGATTATTTCAGAATTAATAATGCAATCTGTCTGTTGATCGATCTTATTAAAGATATTTGCACATAGACACTGTAGCCAAATTGGGGAAAGACTGGATGGAAATTAAATGCAGAGTGCAGAAAGCTAATTTTGCCAAGTTTGGTAAAGATCAGGTATCAACTGCTAATTTGTGAGAGAGTAACGCCGCTGAGGACAAGCATTATGTTCCATATAATTATGTCTGCTAAGCTATGCAAGCAACATAAATATGTTGTCTTCCAATGCATTGTTGGGGTACATTTAAGTGAATAATACCCAACCAACAACAACAATCCTTGAAGGAGGGAAACTTTCCCATGGCCTCTCAAAACGGACACCAGTACTCGGTTCTTTCCAGGAAACAGACTTAAGAGTGATTCTGTAAGCTGTCAGCTTTCGTCACAAGCTACAAGAAATAAGTATAAACTAAGATATTATATTCTGACAGTCATAGTCATCTAAGGTTGTTCATGTCAGATCTTATTACCTGATTCTTCAAAGCTCTAAGAAATGTCAAGAGATCACGTCCAATGGGGTTGCTCTAAGCAACCAGGCAATCTGATGTAAAAGTTTTTTCATCGAATATTATGAAGTAGATGTTTGTGGCAAAGAATGAAGTTTGAAAATGCCTATCTTTTGCCTGATTTTCTTTCTGAAGTCTCAGAAAGTCTCTTTTAAGTTCTTGCGGATAGAAGGATGATACACTTGTAAGTTTTATGTACAGTATGCATTAAAAAAAAAACAACACCTTTTTTTCTTCATATGAACTTCGATAGCACAAGAGGCCTGGCCCCAATTTCTCGAAACCTTTTATAAGCTTAACAGGCTTAAGTAGCTTATTTAAATAAGGCAAAACTACATACTTGAATTGGTTTTTGAGTAATGAAAAATGGCTTAATGTGATTATCATAATGATCATGATGATAATTCCTATCTAAAGCATAAGAAGGCCTTAAGAAGTAAGTATTACGCAAATTATTCAAAGACAAAAAATAGTGAGCTTAGCTTAATCCTGCTATAAGGGACTTCAAAAGTTTCGAGAAATTTGGGCCAAAAGTAATTATCACACTACCATAGACAAGATGATTGTATTAGCATTTTCCTGGAAATCATCATAGTAACTTAAATACAAACTGCCAAAGGTGCAAATTAGTAAACAACATTTGCGATACTAAAAACAAGCCAGCAATTATTATATACGTCATAACGTCTATTAACAAATTGCATTGCACATTCAGAAAAAACATCCATTGCTGCATCCTCGCCAAACCAACTATTCCAGAAATTCCGTCTTTCCGCCAAATTGATTGCTTTCTCAGAACTAGTTTCACAAACATCACTTTTCTCATTCATCAGAATTCCTACAAGGACACCATTTCATTCATTCATTCATTTCCACTTCTCAAAACAAAACTGCAAACTCCATCCCCCAGAAAAGTTTCCCAGAATGTAATCAATACAAATCATGAGATTTTGTCCACCAAGCAGTTCAAGAAATCTTGTGATTTTGTTTCACCCCTATATTTTCCCTAAAGGCAATGCTCGAAGACGGATTGAAATTCTGCAATTAAGTGCAGGCCCAAATTTTGTGAAAACTTAACCCATTTCATTCTGAGACCCAGTTAGATATGATACCTTGAATATCTGGGCATTTTCCAATGACTGATAAGCCAGCTGCCCTTTTATGACCATTGTGTTGTACAAACACTAATAACTTCTTTATTATTGGTACAAGACCCAATAAAGATTACATATTTGGAAAGGAAATAAAAATATGCACATGTTTATGTAAGTTTTATTAGCAAATGATTTTAAATAAATTATTTTTTGCAAGTTAACCAGGTGATGATAAAAAAAAAAAACACCAAAAAATAAATATGCACCAATTGAAAGCAAAAAAATCACACATAATTTTTTTCAAATGTCACATAATCCAATGTATGAAAGTTTCTAAATTAATCTGTCTTTAAAATGCAGAAAGAATTATGCATATATTTTAAATCTATAAAATGTTATAACAGTTTATATCATCCCACTTCGGAGCAAATCGGGCGGGTGGATGTTCATCGCGATGTTGGTTGGCATAGCAGTTTGAATCCTCAACCAGTAAAGTCCAGAAGTCTTGCCCCCATAACAGTTTTATTGATAAATGACAGTAGTGCAATATCCTGGCTTTCTTGGGTCATATTGTTCTTTAGGACCACCATTCTTTGTATTCCCACTTGGAAACCTTGGGGTGATCCTCTTTGTCATTCAATCATTCTAGAACTCCTCAAGATCGTCATAAAAACTCCACCAAATAATGCAAATGTCATAGTTTGTGATTTCTATCGATGTTTTAATATGTCTTCTGTTTGTATCAAACAAATTCACATAAACTTCGTCATTATAACCATCCCAATATCACTATCGTCACTGTGGTCGAAAGTCCTATCCATTTCAACAAAAATTTGCATCAAAATCGCAATAAAAAGCTTAAATTTAACTCGATTTTTGAGTTTTAAAATTATTTCTTCATTAAAATTTTCTGCGCATCTATCTGCGCATAACATCCGGTCATTCCGGAAAACGTATAAACCGGAAACAATACAGCCAAAACGAAAGTAAATAAAGTGAAAGTTCAGTACGTCAAAAACTACACCTTTTGGTGTATCCCGCATGTAAAGGGTAACTACACCAAAAGGTGTATCCCGAATGAAATGGGTTAAGCTTCATCTTAAGATAATTATTTTTGTTATGGCAAAAAAATAAAATTGTTACGCAAAATCAAATCTACACAAAGAACGCAAAATCAAATGTACCCAAAGAACGCAAAATCAAATGTACACAAAATAAGCAAAATCAAACGTACGCAAAATGAAATTATACGCAAAATATGCAATATGAAATGTACACAAAATGAAATTATACGCAAAATATGCAATATGAAATGTACACAAAATGAAATGTAAGCAAGTTATCAAGTTTAAACCTTATTGATTTTACAGTAATTGTTGGGGGAAGTATATATTAACATATACTAAGCCACTCTTGTCAGCACGATGTTGCCCAAGAGTGTATATGTACTTTCTTGTGCCGTGGGGAAACCAGAGAACCTGGAGAAAATTCACTTTTCAGACTTGGGTGACCACCAACCAAACTCACACGAGCCCAGGCTGGGAATTGAACCCATGTGAGAAATGAGTGCCATAACCAGTATGCTAGCCTAATAATGAGAGTGTTGGGGGATGAAAGCCCCTAGCATGTAGCATTATTGTTTTGTATGACACTTAATATTGGCAAAGTGCTATTTTGCCTCTTTCATTCAGATAACCCCTTTTACTGTTGTTAAGGGAACCTCTGAACTGGACGTGCCCCAAAAACAGTGTTATCAATATTGAACAAATCTCAAAGCATACATAAATACACTCAGCTTCCAGGGAAACTATAGCTACAGAGTTTGTTTCATTTTTACCAGGTAAACACAAAGCTCATAAGCCTACCCAGCACAGTCACTGTAAGACAGTATGTTCTATGTCGATGTGCATCTAGCCCTTATAACAACAATACAACATGATTATTCACTTAGCCCACCTGGTTAACTTCCAAGACATTCGGATGCGTGGGTACATACACACACACAGCAAACCACCACAATATCCCTTCAGCACTTACACAAGAACTGCACAACAGTCAACTGGAGTAATTAGGAAACTTATTGCCCATGAAATTGACGGATGAACAATAAACCGTGTCCCTCAAACTGGGTAAGCCTGTCCAGTTTCCAGAACTGCTGTGTCCACAATATATATTTGTATACATCTCTGCAGCAAACTGCCTAAGAGCTAAGGTATTCTTCAGAAAAAATATTCCAGAAAAAACACACCAAACAATTAAAAAAACAATAAAGTAACATCCAGTTTTTCCAATATTAAATTCAGCGTCTCACCAGCAGAATGTTTCTATGATCTGTCTTTAAAGAATACCTGGTAGCTGTCAATGTTCTCCATCTACCTCAATAAACCAAAGTCTCTAATGCACTTGTTTATACACTAAACGTTTGGTTAGAAAACATCAATACAGTACTATCGACTAATAGTTGACTAGTTTGTCTATTGCACTGAATAGCTTTTTCTTTCTTTGTTTCTTCAATTAACTATTTAAACTCAGCTGATTTAAAAGTTATTTCGTAATTTGAAATATATTCCACTCTAAGCATCCAAAATTCGTGACAAGGATGGACACCAGCGTGACACGAAAACTTTCAAACTTTCACACAAAAATGAAATTGTTATTGCATTTCAAAAAATCAGATTTTTTAAGCAATGACATCAGTTATATCGCAACAGAATATCGAAAGATCACATAGACAAAGTAAATATATGTAATGTACGATCTACCAGTAAATGTAATAAGACAATTTCACACATTATGCAATTCACAGTCAACCAACAGCTAGACAGCGTGCTAAGCCAATCTCTAAGACACAATAGTGCGAGAGTGTGACGTCAATTTACTACCAATTTCTCACAGTGCCTGACTGAGGCAGGCAACTTCATTCATACGGCACATACTAAAGCAGATCAATGCCAGGAGAAGAAGCGACAAGCCTGGTCCCCATGGTTACCTAACATGATGCGACTTGATTGGTTAAAAGCCAATACAAACTATGCTCATGTAATTGTGTTTATATTGATTCCTCATTTCAGTCTTAATAAGTGAGTTGGCGGACTTACATTATGTGTCTTAGACAATTCTTTTCATAATAGGAAAAATAGACCACAAAGCCGGTATTGGCAAAATGGGAACTCTAAACAAAGGCAGGCACCAGTAAATGTCAAATCTTTGAAGAGATGTGAAGCTGATCTCTGCCCTATCATGGCAGATGAAAAATACCTTTTTGAAAATTAATCTGGAACATAAAAAGCAAATGTCAAATAATCTTTTGAAAAGAATATAATTTTACAAGGCTATTTTTTTTTCTATTTCATTTTCTTTATTAGGCAACATTTCTTAAGCAACATTTTAAGGGATGGGTAAGTTGGTAGGTAGGTAGGTTGTTTTTTTCAAACTTTCAAACCCCTAAGTTTTGAGTGGAAAATGTAAAAAATAATATGACCACCTGTTCATGAGTGTATTGGTAAGTTAGTCTGGTAAAGCCAAACAATTATTTGTTGCCATATGTTATACTTATGTGCACATCTCACAAATTGTCTGGAGTTTTAAGTTTAGGGTTTGAGCTTAAGAGTCATTGTAGAATGCCCTGTCCTTTTTGGTAACACCCATGTGCCCTCATTGAGACCAGCATCACCTCCCCTTGGCCTACATAGAATTATATGCTTAATACTGTGACGAATGCCCCCGAATGTGACACTGACCTACGAACAAGGTCAGTACATGAAAAGTTGATCTTGCCTTTAAGTGTCAAATACATATGGCAAGTTATTTTAAATTGCCTCTGAACATAAAAAAATACCACCCATACTTGACAACCTACACTGTTATGTCCTTATATTCAGAATTCCCTTGTGAATAAACACTTAGTGTATCTTTCACCTTAGAGGTAGGGACATGGGTCTTGCACACGACACGTCGTCTTCGTATGTGGAACACATGTAGCAAGTGACTCTAAAATCTGTCCATACAAGGGAAAGTAACAGCCCTGACACGACAACCTATACTCTATGTCCTTATATGCAGCACTCCATTGTGAATAAACACTAAGTGTGACCTTGACCTTTGAGGAAGGGACAAGGGTCTTGCATGCGACACGTCGTCTTAGTATGTGGAACACATGTGGAAAGTTATTTTAAAATCTGTCCATACAAGGGAAAGTTACAGCCCAGACACGACAACCTATACTCGATGTCCTTATATGCAGCACTCCATTGTGAATAAACACTATGCGTGACCTTGACCTTTGAGGCAGGGACACGGGTCTTGCATGCGACACGTCGTCTTGGTATGTGGAACACATGTGGCAAGTTATTTTAAAATCTGTCCATACAAGAGAAAGTAACAGCCCGGACACGACAACCTATACTCTATGTCCTTATATGCAGCACTCCATTGTGAATAAACACTTAGTGTGACCTTGACCTTTGAGGTAGGGACATGGGTTTTGCACGCGACACGTTGTCTTGGTATGTGGAACACATGTGGCAAGTTATTTTAAAATCTGTCCATACAAGAGAAAGTAACAGCCCGGACACGACAACCTATACTCTATGTCCTTATATGCAGCACTCCATTGTGAATAAACACTTAGTGTACACTTAGTGTGACCTTGACCTTTGAGGTAGGGACATGGGTTTTGCACGCGACACGTTGTCTTGGTATGTGGAACACATTTGGCAAGTTATTTTAAAATCTGTACATACAAGGGAAAGTTACAGCCCGGACACGACAACCTATACTCTATGTCCTTATATGCAGCACTCCATTGTGAATAAACAATAATATGCCCACCTTCGGGGGCATAAAAAATCCCTAGACTTCACTTAGTTTGAACATTATGATCTGGTCAATGTTTTCGTCTAGAACTATAATCTTATCCACTTATTTACTTTACATAATCCTTCTAAAACAGACTGCAAACAAGAGTCTGTAAGTCCGCCCACACAACATCAGCTAAACAATATTTCAGACCATAAAAAGTAGGACAGTTTTCCAAGAACAATAGTATTATTAATGTCATAATAAAGAGGCTAGACACCTACAGTACATGGTACAATATTTATTACAACAAGATCATCTAGTCATTTGGTCAACACCCACACAATATCTGGCTCAACTTTTCGATATTGTCCGACCTATATTTGGACAATTTTTAACCTTGGAGGACTTTGCCCATATTTGCCCATAAAGACTTGCCTGAATATGGTCTTAAATTTCTGTTTCAACAGCCACACAATCCCAGACTCAGCTGTTCAATATTGTCTGATTCAAGAATTGGAAAAAAAAAACAAAAACACTGACTGACTGGCTCGGTACTGAGGTTGACATCGACAATACTAAGGCCAATAAAAAAAATACATTTGGTTCGGGTTACCCAACCTTACCTACAAAATAGGCCCCGACCCTACCGTTTTTACATTGTTGGCCAAAAAAGATAAAAAATAATAATATTTATACAGACCATTACTTTAACACCATTCTCCAATGATGACAATAACATTCTTAAAGCTGCACCCTCACAGATTTACCATTTTTACAACTTGTTTTACTTTTTGTCTTGGAAAGAGCAAACTTTTGCGTAAATATCTTCAAACCAATAATATAAGGTTGCTGACAAAAAATCAGATCGTAGATTTTCATATTTCCATTCGAAAATGAATGTTTTATTGCCTAAACCGTTACTAACGGTTTAAGAAAAATGCATAAAGCATTCATTTTTGAACTTAAATATAAAAATCTGTGGTCTAATTTTTTGTCAGCAGTCTAATATAACTGGTTTCCATAGATTTCCGCAAAAATTGGCTCGTTTCAAGACAAAATATAAAGAAGTTGTCGAAACGTTCAATCTGTGAGAGTGCAGCTTTAAGTAAGCCTTATAAATAATAAAGCCCACCTACACAACTTGTTTTTGAGAGGGATGTAACCCTAAACAAACATTATTTTGGGGGGGCCTAGGTATACAATTGATGATTTCCTAACACCCACACAATTATTCAACTCAGCTGTTCAAAATGATCTGACCTAGATTTAGACATTTTTGGAGGACAAACATTTTGTTAAGAAAGATTTCCCGGATCTCTTTAAGAGTTCTAGGTAAAGTTGAATGGCAGGAGAAACTAGAAATGTGTCCATAGGACACGAATGCCCCCACTTTGATTTTTTGTCACAGAAAATAAGCCATAATGATTATTCAGGATAAGTTTGGTGAGGATTGGACACATACTTTTCAAGAATTAGATTGGAAACATATATTTTTGAAGTATTTTTGGCAAAAAAGGGCCGTAACTCCTAAATGACTAAAGCGATTTCCATGACTATCGAACTTGATCAAGATATTATGGTCACAAACATGTGTTTAAAGTTTGGTGAGGATTGGACAAACAGTTTTCAAGAATTAGATCGGAAACAATCTTCGGGACGTATTTTTCAAGTCTTTTTTTGCAAATAAAGGGCCGTAACTCCTAAATGACAAAAGCGATTTCCATGGCTAAGGAACTTGATCAAGATATTATGGTCACAAACATGTGTTTAAAGTTTGGTGAGGATTGGACAAACGGTTTTCAAGAATTAGATCGGAAACAATCTTCGGGACGTACGTACGTACAGACAGACAGACGTACGTACGGACAAGGGCAACCCTATATGCCGCCACTTTGTGGGGGCATAAAAAGTAAGATCATTAATTCTCTGTTCAACTCCCAAACGATGTCCAGCTCAGCTGTTCAACATTATTTAACCTTAAATTTGACATTTTCTATGTCTGACAGGCCAGACATCAAGTGTTCTAGGTACACACAAGTTATGAACAGCCAAATAATGAGTTCTAGGAAGATTTATGGCCAGAATTATGTTGGAGCATTAGGCCCTATTTCTAGCCTGCACCCACACATATCAGTTCAATATTCTCTGACCCCAAGAAGTAGGACATTCTCTCTAAATATTAAATAAACAATAACCTTAAAATTGTGCCCGTTGGAATGGAATGGAGTTCAAAGAGTCTTATGGACACAGAGACAACAATAATGAAGCCAAGCAAACAACTGAATCATTTTAATCATCCTTTTCAAAAACAGTCAGTGTAGGTAGGCTTTTTTTATTTATTTTTTTAATAATAAAACTTAATATAAGTATCTAAATGTCATTATTGGAGAATGGTGTTAAAGTAATCTTCTGTATAAAGCTTTAAAGGTTTTTAACTACATATTTAAACACACCCTTAAAAAATAAAATATACATATATATTAAACATATATATGTGTATATATAACTGGCTTTAAAACGGTGCGTCCACCTCTATTGCATAGCTAGGGTCTGGTAACCCGTACCAAATGTATTTTTAGGCCCAATGTGAGAAATGTTGCCAGTGTTCCGACTTGGCAAAAAAAATATTTAATTAAATGCCCAGTAACATGTATGTCAAGCTCAAATGTTGCAAAAATCCTGCAAATTTATAGTCAACAGGGATCGCGGACTTCTATTATTCATAACTTTTTATCTCTGATTCATATCTCTGATTCAGAGGTTTACTCACATGATGCTGTGTTTCAGGCCAGTTGAGAGTCAGTCAGGTCCATAGTGTTCACGCTCTGTGTCTGTTAAGCTGTCCGTATGTGGCCGGCATCATCCACCTGAAGAGATAAAAAACATATAACATGTATATAAAACAACTTAAGTAACAGTAGGACTTAAACAAATACTTCAGGTTCCCGCCTCTACCTATGCGCCGCCCCTACCATTTTTATAGTCTGTCAGTTTTTCTTTCCTTTTTTTGTATTTCCTTTTTTTGGTCTGTGTTTTTATATGTAGTTTCAAAAGTTTTCAAATGAATTACAGTTACACCATCCCCAATGATGAAATTACTTCTCTACCATAAAACCTAATAAAAAATAATTCCTGATAAAAATAAATCCTACCTATCCTACCTGTTTTTAGGCAAGATGTACTCCTAACCACACAATTATTATTTTTTGGCCTAACCACACATTCAAATAACCAAAAATTGGTTAAGTCTCTAATTTGAAAAGAAAATTTAAACACCAAACAGAAGAATCCTCAGTGTACAGTCTTTTTTCGGTGCAAAATTAGTCCCAGTCCAAACATTAAATATCCACTTAAATTATATTTTGCCACTAAAATACCAAAAACAGAACATTTTACCAACACATGTGGTCCACATATATCCTTGAAGGTGAACTAAAGCATCAAATCAGTAATTCACAATAATTCCTCGATAATAATTATCACACAAACCACAAAAGAACGAAATCATGATGCAGACACTGTCAAAAATACTTTTTATTCCCATTGCGTATCTATACGACATCAAGTCCACGACCATTAAATGCCTTAAACACAGAATAATAAGATTCGGCTGGTTAATGAAAGGTTATATGGCAGGTTACAGAGCAATAAGTAACCGCAAGTAGCTTTCCTGTGACAGTTCGGAGATCCATCCATCAACATGCCACCTTGCCCATCATTAAAACATGATTTCCTTTACTGCCCTTACATTGTAATATTGACAATTCTTGCATACTTAATGGCTTTACTAACACCACTTGTCCCCATACTTGATCATATTAATAAGTACCATAATTAACTTACACGTAATATACCAGTAGTTTATGCACAGTCAACAGTCAGGGATTTATTTTTTTAAATAATGCCCATTAATTAAATTGGGAAAATATTAATAAAGTTTGATAAGCCCTAGAATTGTGAAAATAAGTGTAGTAAGTCCCAAAATTGCGAAAATAAGTGTGAAAAGTCCCAAAATTGAGAATATAAGTGATAAGTCCCAAAATTGTGAAAATAAGTGGTAGGTCCCAAAATTGGGAAATTAAGTGTGGCAAGTCCCAACGTTGGGAAAATAAGTGTGATAAGTCCCAAAATTGAGAATATATTAGTGTGATAAGTCCCAAAATTGAGAATATATTAGTGTGATAAGTCCCAAAATTGGGAAAATAAGTGGTTGGTCCTAAAATTGGGAAATTAAGTGTGGCAAGTCCCAACGTTGGGAAAATAAGTGTGATAAGTCCCAAAATTGGGAAAATAAGTGGTAGGTCCCAAAATTGGGAAATTAAGTGTGGCAAGTCCCAACGTTGGGAAAATAAGTGTGATAAGTCCCAAAATTGAGAATATATTAGTGTGATAAGTCCCAAAATTGGGAAAATAAGTGGTTGGTCCTAAAATTGGGAAAATAAGTGTGATAAGTCTCAAAATTGAGAATATAAGTGTGGTAAGTCCCAAAATTGGGAAAATAAGTGTGGTAAGTCCCAAAATTGGGAAAATAAGTGTGGGTTTAGTCCCAAAACAAATTTAAGTGTGCTTACAATCATCCAATGAGGTCACTGGACTTTTATTTTAGATTCTCTGATTTTCTATTATGACAATGACTTACTTATATATGAAATATTATTGTACTTATTATTAATATATACTTAAACAAAAAAACAATTGTATGAAATATAAATATAGCTATCACAAGTCCCTTAGAATAGTCCCTATCAATATGGTGAATGTATTTTTTAATCACAAACTAGAGACATGTTTTCAATTGCCATATAAACCTGTCCAATATATACCCAAGGGGCACAGTGGCAAATTCTCCCCTGCAGGTATATTGGGGCAAATTTACACCTGGGGCAAATGTTTGTCATATAGTAGTGGTATAAACCTTTACAGCTGTCACTAAAAATTTCCTCCCTCAAAAAAAAAATACTGTTCTCAAGAGTAATCTATCCTAAAATCATGATGTACTATACTAATAATATCTATCATGTGTTTCCAGTCTGGATATAAAAAAATGGCCTCCTGGGCACGTATGGAAGCCAGTAACGAGGTGGGCTGTCAAATACAATTTGCCAATACATGTGCCTAGTGTCATATTATAAGTGGTTTCCCAGTTATGGCTTTAACTTTTTATACACAGCCTCTATTCATTGTAAAACATAATTATAAGCTGTGAACTCACTCACAATTAAGTATTTCAAATTAGTAACGTTACTTAAACAAATCGAAATATTTCTTTCAAAAAACTGTCAATCATGACATTAATAAAGAAACAATACAATGTGACCTATTTTATATGCCCAATTAAAAGGCTATTAAAAATAAGAACATCCCAACATCTAGAACTGTCATATTTTCCCTGAAATAGGTCATATACTAGTGAACCATAAGTCAACAATTAATAGCGTTCAGCGTTTTCCTAAAAATACCTATGACCCAATTTTTTGGCCTATCTGGTTGTCATATTTTTGGCTTTGTATCTGATTTCGGTAATTTTGCATCATGGGAAAATAAAACAAGAGCAGTCGCAGACTGCAATTTCATTTGCCGAAAATAGAACAATATCAACTTCCCCTTACAACAACAAAGGGAAATACAAAAAAATTGCAGCAAGAGTTATGGTTCCTGTGCGCTGCACTTCTCCTCAAAGAGATCTATGTATATATAAAGTTTGTTTATTCCTTAAAGACTTTTTGAATAATGCTCCGAACAAAAAATAAGTATGAAAATCAACAAAGAAAATAACTAAAAAAATAATACACCAAGAGTTATGATTCCTTTAATATACTTCTCCTAAATGAGATATATCTGCATATAGAGTTTGAAGTCTATATGTCGACTTTTCAAGTTATGCTCTAGACAAGATAGCCCGGACGCACACATGAACAGTCACGCACACACGCCCACCATTACTATGTATCCCCTTTGTCTTACGCTGGGGGATAAAAACTTTTTGAGCGAACCACCAAACAAACAATTAATTAATAAATTGTGGCCTTACTTAAGTTGTATGGATGTTGTAACATATGTTTGAAGCAGGTGTACAGAGATTGTGCAATAACCTGGACATTCATGCACCATTCTGCAGTGAGCTTACCACATTTGGGAGGGGCTGAATGCAAAACTGACTGATATCTGTAGAAAATTGAACATATAGAATATGCTATGGCACACAACCTGGTACTTGCTCCAGCTTGTGCACAACATGTCTAAGGACAACCTGACAAGGTTTATAACACAATACAGACATATATTTTTCCAATTATTTTCTTTCAATACAAATGAATTTTTTCTTCTTGGTTTTATGTACATAGCAGGGATACTAAAAACTGACATTTTGCCGGTCTGGACTGATTCTGACCACACTGGACCAATTTCAGGAACAGAAAATAGTTAAAAATTTGGTCTGAAATTGGTTCATTTTTCCCATTTAACTCTAATTAACCAACTACCATGTTTACCATATTTGCGTCTAGGCTGGTTAGAAAATACAATATGATACCAAAAAATAATCCCTCAAATCATGGCCGAAATGTTTGAATTTACTACAAATTTTATATACACAAATGAAATTAAATATGAAAATAATTACATGTTTCCGAATTATAAGTTATTATACACACTTTAAGGGGGGGGGGGGGGGGGGGGGGGAGGGTCATTCGCCTGGACTGATTGAGGCTTTCAAACTTTAAGAAGTCATGGTAGAGAGGTATTTTCGCAAACTTTTAACTTCAATGCTTGTGAAAAATAATGTATGACATAATCTGGTGACAAAGACTATTTTTTTTAACCTTTGAACAAAAAAATGAAAATCTCAGAAACTGATCTTTTGATCACATCAAGGTTACAACAACTTAAACCAACAATTCTTTTCAACACTTGCACCTGGGTCATGTTTTTTCTTCTTTGAATCATCAAGCCTACGTTGTATAAAATAACATCAAATATCAATACCCATTACCATGTAATTTCTTATGTTCATGTTATTCAGATGTGACACAGCACACCTAAAATTTGCATTCTCACAGATTGACTGTTTTGACATCTTTTTTTGTAAGAGTTAGAATGAGCCGAATTTAGTGTAAATGTCTGGAAAAAGATCAGATCGTAATTTTTCATTTATATATGTTCGAGAATTGATTTTTTATGGCTAAAAGCGTTACTAACGCTTAAAGAAAAATGAAATTTTATTAGAGTGCAGCAGCTTTAATACCCAGTCTGCAAAATGCCATGCCTGGAATACATGACTAAATTCTGTAATTCCAAACAAAGAGCCAAAGGTCTTTGTAATAACAGTTAAAGGTGTAATAATCTTTTGACACAAGACACCAGACCATTGACAGCTTTACAAAATGTTATGAAATCAACTCTTACCTGAGCCTAGCAACAAACAAAGTATCCGATTTCTCTACGATCAATATGTAACATTTAGTTAAGAAAACATGAGGCAACCAGGAAATTTATTAAGAATTTCCAGGACGTTGATCAGTTAAGTAAAACACATGATTACGCCGCTAGGGACGAAAGCCAGAACTAACTTTCTGTATTGCCAGCCATCTGCTGTGAGCACACTTACATTATTAGCTTACATTATAACAAGTCTATTGTTTGCATTCCTCTGCAAGACAGCATTACATTTACAACATTATAACTAAGTAAGCTCTGAGCAGCACATAACAAAACTGAGCCTGAAAATATAATAAGATTGTAAGACAAAAAAATCAAAATGTATAAAGTGCAAATTAGATATGAATCTTTGGGGCATTTCTTTTTAGGGTGGTGGTCATCTCAGCTATTGAAAAGATGTTTTCATTCGGAAAGATGACATGGAATTACTCCTTGCCTGAAGCCATTTTAAGTTGCTCAAAAAAAAAAAGCCTATATTTTCTTACATTATATTCTCGAAATGACATGATCAATCTGATCTCAGTTATAAACCAGGCTATATTGCATTCAGGTCATCATTTTTGTTGACAGCTTCACAAAAAAAGCTAGTTGTCAATGTAGTATGATTTATTTTTAAATTCAGATTTCAGATTTTATATATTTTTGATCATTATTTTTTCTTGCCAGATTGGGCAGACAAGTTCTTTTACTTGTCTCAGGCAATGACAAGCACGGGACTTATTTCGAAGTGATCTTTTAATAACAGGCCGTTTAAGCAATGAAGGAAGCACTGTATAAAACTAATAGTTACATTTACTTAATATAACATTTATTTACTTCTTTTAAAAAATGAGAAATTATGATATATGCATTTATATGCTGGCCCCAATTTCTCGAAACTTCTTAAGCTTAATAGGCATGTATGTTATTTCAATAAGACAAAACCCATACTTAAATGTGATTTTGGTAAATAAAATATGAATTATTGTGATAACCATATCAGTAATTCCAATTTAAAGTCTAATAACTCTTATTGAAGTTGCTATTACGCGGATTAAATACAAAGACAAATAGTGAGATTAGCTTAATCCAGGGACTTAAGAAGTTTTGAGAAACATGGTCCAGAATATTTTCCCTTAAAGCAAATATACTCACATTGGCAAATTAATGCCCACTGCAGTATATTTTGGACATGTTTATATGGTGATTGAGAAAATTAAATAATTTAATAAAATGCCAATAGTAAATAATATATAATGATAAAGGGAATCTTAATTGGATAGGACATCAATATCTGTTTTTATACTCTCTTATTCACTAAGCAATATTATGTTGTAGATGAAGACATCTGGTTTATGCAAAGAATTTAGCAAACATGTCATATTGTCAGAAACATTTAAACTGTATGCATCAAGTTTCAACTCTAAAAAAAAGAATAAAAAATGTGTTAAAAGTTGATAACTTTCGAAGTATCAACTGAAATAGGAGGGCATTTCTTTTAATCAAACATATTTGAAAGTTTAGCACTCCATTTTGATAACATATCAGTCTAAATTTGATAGCATATCAGTCTAAAATAAAAACCAAATATTGAACAAAATAGATATAATAGATATGTATAGATATATCAAACCTATTGATACATTTGAACATTTGATATTTCAAATATTTAAAGGCTTTGTTGGAACAGCCTGCTGAGAAATTTCATTAAGTTCGTCTGACAGAATGAATAAAAAGTTGTATTTATAATAATTTTGTTCCTTTATTTTGTTTTATTTGTCAAATATTTACTATATAACCCCACTCAACAGGCAAATATTTTATCATTCAAATGCCATGAATTCAATAGGAGAAATTAACCCCACTTGAAACTTGGGGCAAATTTGACCCCCACCCCCCAGGTAAATTCACTCCATAGGTAGTTTTTTCATTTATATGCACCACCACAGTCAACCTCATCATAATACAAAAACATGAGCGGTCACAGACAGCTATATCCCCCGCCTCATGGGGCATTTTTTGTAACGAAAGCCAATAAATGGTAAGGGTAGTTTCTCAGGAACATAAGAAATGCGTAAAATTAAGAAAAGGCAATAACTCTTTCAAAAATGGTCAAACTGCAAAAGCCTGACAATATGCGCTGCATCACTTTATAGTCATAAACGTAAGAGAAGTTGCGAAGAAACCAATTTTAAATGTAAAATAAGCAAAGGGCAATAACTCTTTCAAAAATGGTCAAATCGCAAAAGCCAGACATTATGCGCTGCTTCACTTTATGATCATCAATCTGTGAAAGTTTGGTAGAAATCGCATGAAAAACATAAGAGGAGTTGCGAAGAAACCAATTTTAAATGTGAGACAAGAGATGTTTGTCAAACATTATGGCCCCCCTGAGCGCCATGTTGTCAGGATTATATGGACAATTGAATGAAATATGCATGGACCAAAATGACAGCTGATTTGTCGCTGACATTGGATGCCGTTGAGGCAGTTTTAAGATTATGACCATTCAAAGTTTGAGGATAGAGTGTGTTATGACCATGACCTTTGACTATATGACCTCAAAACCCATAGGAGTCATTAGCTGGTCACCAAAAATCTAAATGTTAAGTTTGAGGGCCATGGGTGCAGGCATTGACAAGTTATCACACAGACAAGCTTTTTTCATTCAAGGTCACTGTAACCTTGACCTTTGGCCCAATGACCCCTAAAATCAATAGGGGCCATCTACTGGTCAGGCCTAACCTCCAAGTCAAGTTTGAGGGCCATGGGTGCAGGCATTGTCGAGTTATCACTCGGACAACCTTTTACCATTCAAGGTCACTGTGACCTTGACCTTTGGCCCAATGACCCCTAAAATTAATATGGGTCATCTACTGGTCAGACCCAACCTCCAAGTCAAGTTTGAGGGCCATGGGTGCAGGCATTGTCGAGTTATCACTCGGACAACCTTTTACGCATCAAGGTCACTGTGACCTTGACCTTTGGCCCAATGACCCCAAAAAACAATAGGGGTCATCTACTGGTCAGGCCCAACCTGAAAGTCAAGTTTGAGGGCCATGGGTGTAGGCATTGTCGAGTTATCACATGGACAACCTTTTACCATTCAATGTCACTGTGACCTTTGGCCCGATGACCCCCAAAAACAATAGGGGTCATCTACTGGTCAGGCCCAACCTCCAAGTCAATTATGAGGGCCATGGGTGCAGGCATTGTTGAGTTATCAATCGGACAACCTTTTATCATTCAAGGTCACTGTGACCTTGACCTTTGGCCCGATGACCCCCAAAAACAATAGGGGTCATCTACTGGTCAGACCCAACTTCCATATCAAGTTTGATGGCCATGGGTGCAGGCATTGTTGAGTTATCACTAGGACAAGCTTTAAAATCATTTTACCATTAAAGGTCACTGTGACCTTGACCTTTGACCCGATGAGCCCTTAAATCAATAGGGGTCATCTACTGGTCAGGCCCAACCTTCATGTCAAGTTTGATGACCATATGTCCAGGAATTGTTGAGTTATCCCTCGGACAAGCTTTGGTCTACCGACGGACCGACCGACCGACATGCCTGTGCAAAGCAATATACCCCTCTTCTTCGAAGGGGGGCATAATAAAAAAAGGGCAATAACTCTTTCAAAAATGGTCGAATCGGGAAAGCCTGACAATATGCACTGCTTCACTTTATGATCATCAATCTGTGAAAGTTTGGTAGAAAT
Source organism: Mya arenaria (assembly GCF_026914265.1). NCBI lineage: Eukaryota > Metazoa > Mollusca > Bivalvia > Myida > Myidae > Mya > Mya arenaria. The sequence goes on along the minus strand of NC_069128.1, from coordinate 41,675,905 downwards.
CGCATAAAAAACGTTAGAGGAGTTGCGAAGAACCCAATTTTAAATGTAAAATAAGCAAAGGGCAATAACTCTTTCAAAAAATGGTCACTTCACTTTATGATCATCAACCTGTGAAAGTTTGGTAAAAATCGCATGAAAAACGTAAGAGCAATTGCGAAGAAACCAATTTTAAATGTAAAGTAAGCAAAGGGCAATAACTCTTTCAAAAATAGTCGAATCGGGAAAGCCCGACAATATGCGCCGCTTCATTTTATGATCATCGATCTGTGAAAGTTTGGTAGAAATTACATGAGAAATGTAAGAGGAGATGCAAAGAAATGAATGTGGGCCGGACAGACGCACACAGGCACACACACACGCACAGAACCGTGCCTACCATTACTATATATCCCCTCGACTTTTCAAGGCGGGGGATAATAAATAGATATAACCATTTCAAGCGTAAAAACAGTCATGGAACTTCATGTTAAAATTTATATACTTTTAGGGAGTGGGAATGTGGCCCCAAAAAAGCCCTCTAATACAAATAGCAAGAATGTTTAATACTCAAACTTAATTAGATAAATAACCTGAACCTCACTATATAAACTAATACTAGATACAAGTACATATCTTCAATGTTTTCTACCTCCCATATTGTGTTAAATACAAGTATCTTAAACATAGTTCAAAACAACGATTTGACACACGTCAAGATACTGTAAAGTGAGTCAGACATGGAGCATAAATAACTAACGACAATTTTATATAATGACTAAGCCATTATTACAAATTACCAATAATAAAAGTATCAAAATGTTCAGTAAGAATATGAAATATAACATGTAAGGCATGACATACACAGTACATAAATAGCAACAAAAGGCTAGATCAGGCCACTAGTTTTATATTTTATTTGACAAAAACGGCACACATTTTTCAAAATATGGGTAAAGCATTAACAATTCTAGTTCATACCCCTCAGCCCAGGTGACCTTTCAACCATTGCCCAAACTGACCTTTTGCTTTCTGACCAAAATGACCTTTTAAGGGAGAGGCCGGCATCTATCTGTCACATCCTTTATTTTATTTCAGATTCATCATGTATAAATACCAAGACAAAAAAAATTGGTTTGGTTACGATTAAATCCTTTTCTAAAACAGGTAGGGTAGGTTTATTTATATACCTTTTATTTATTCATTTTTTATAAGGCTTTAAATAGGAATGTTATTGTCATCATTGAAGCATGGTGTTTAAGTAATATTCTGTATAAAGCTTTAAAGGTTTCTAACTACAAATCAAAATACACACTTAATAAAAAAATTACCAACCGATTAAAAAAATGATAGGGTTGACGCCTATTTTGTATGTATGGTGGTAGGGTTGTTGTTGTTGTTTTAAAGACCCTAGAACTGTATATGTCAACCTCAATACCTGGCCAGTCAGTGAACCAAATGTATTTATAAGGCCTAAATATGAATCTGCTTGTAACTAGCATTTGGATACCCAGACTCCGTCAGGGAATAATGTTTCCCAACAGAATAGCCTCTTCTTACCAATAATTGAATGTTTTCAGTCCCTGGTAAAAGACAAACAATGTTGATGATTCATCATATAATCATTGCCTATGACCCAGATATAGATTTCCAATGCCCGGGCAAGATGACTTCAGCTTTTCAGTAATAATGGCTCCACACACGCTTTTAACCCAGATCAACTCATGTTCTGGGGTAAAATTTCACCCATTAAGAGTCTGAAAGTTTACAAAATCAATGGACATTTTACTGTGCATGATGCATGTTCAGGTTTTTTATCAAGATTTTCAGCGAGCAAGTTGTTCACTTAATTGCAGACAATATTGGTTCTTACAACGACAAACTTGCAAAATGATTCACCGACTCAATCTGATTTCCCCAGCGCAGTTAATTCATGAAAACATTTTTATCGTAAATCTTAAAAGTATTCCCTAATACCAAAAAATCATTTCTTAATAAAATTAGTTCTTCCGTTATCTGACCTTCAAATGCTGTTAGGGAGACTTTTTGGAGGCACTGGAATACATTAGATGCAATAGAACGCCTGAATTTTTCTAATGGTTATAGTGTTCTTTAGCATAAAGCAATTCGCTGGATTTATATTGCAAGAAGATACCTCTAGCAATTCCAGGGGAGAGGGGGAGGGGTCATCAACGATCCTATGAAAGATTTCGTACCGTTAAAAAATAGCTCCCAGGATTCTTGGTCATGAAGACACAAAATAGCTCCAAGGATTCTTGGTCATGAAGACACAAAATAGCTCCCAGGATTCTTGGTCGTGAAGACACAAAACAGCTCCCAGGATTCTTGGTCGTGAAGACACAAAATAGCTCCCAGGATTCTTGGTCGTGAAGACACAAAATAGCTCCCAGGATTCTTGGTCATGAAGACACAAAATAGCTCCTAGGATTCTTGGTCTTGAAGACACAAAATAGCTTCTAGGATTCTTGATCATGAAGACACAAAATAGCTCCTAGGATTCTTTGTAAAATGGCCCCTAGAAGGTTACCCTCCTACATGAAGGCACAAAATAGCTCCTAGGATTCTTGGTCGTGAAGACACAAAATAGCTTCTAGGATTCTTGATCGTGAAGACACAAAATAGCTCCTAGGATTCTTGGTAAAATGGCCCCTAGAAGGTTACCCTCCTACAGTACACTCAACGAGTTAGACCCACTTTCCTCGCTCACTCCGAGGGATAAAGTCGGTGATCGCGGGTTTCCTCCGAGGGTAAAACTGTTGCCCTCGCTAAAATTCCCCCGAGTTCCTCCGAGTGGCTGGCTTACCGCCGAGTTTAATATGAACGATAGCGTTGAGAATCGTCCGATTTTATGATCCCGCGGCGGAACTCCGAGTCTAATCAGATAAGCAAGAAATCATTCTTATTTAGAAGTTATTTATTTTTATGCTTATGCACATTGTTAAGCGTAAAAGATTCTTACATGTACCAACGTTTAATTTGTATTTATGTCCGTAAACGCCAACTGAATATTGTCTTGAATTATAAACATTGAATCATTAAAGTATATCCACTAAGTTATTGCATCATAAAGCAGCCAACTATTTACACGATTCTGAACCATGACCTCTGACGTCAAGCGCGTGATCAATACAATGTAGAATATACTATTTATTATTGGTGGTTAAAAATAGCTATGACGTTTCATGGAATTTTCCACAGAAAACGAGGCAAGAAGGCCTTCAAAACCATGCGCTGTGAACTTGGAACGCGTGTTTGACCTCCTGATTTTCCGAAAATGTGTAACTTAGAATTTCTCTGAAGAAATATGTTTATCAGTCATTAGCAAAAACACGTTTATAAGATGCATGTGCAACTAGTGAAATACGACTGCATTCTTGTGGTAAGCTAACTTAATTCAAAACGGGCAGAGGAAAAAGAATAATAGCAATTTACTGGAGCCGTCGTAATCGGTTGAAAATTTTAATATAATAAATATAACTTTAGCGTAGATTCTTATCTAGTGTCCGCAGAGTTTCGCGGAGTTAACCCCTCCGAGGAACGCCGAGTTCGTTATTCTTCGGTCGACTGATCACCCTCCGAGGGCCTTAAATTCAAACTCCGAGGAACGCGGACAGTCGATAAAATCATTTTGTTGTCCGCGATAGCAAAAATCCGCGGAGGGAAACGGAAAGTGGGTCTAACTCGTTGAGTGTACTGTACATGAAGGCACAAATAGCTCCTAGGATTCTTGGTGAAATGGCCCCTAGTGGGTAACCCACCTTTTGTGAAGACACAAAATTGCTCCCAAAATTCAGGATAAAATGACCTCATGTGGTTTACCCTCGTACATGAGGGAAACAAAACTCCTCCTAGGATTATGTATAAAATGACCCCCAGGGGTTTTAGTATATGTAGGGGTGTGATTGAGATGGCAACTGTAGGGCTGAAACCATTGCAGCAATGGGTTCAAAGGGGGTGAAGTACCATGCCACACAAGCAAATCTGGCTTTTTGGAAGCCTTTTAAGGGCTCTCCTGAATAAAGTTACAACCAAAAGCAACCAATTAGATTTCTTTTTATATATAATGTTTAGTTTATTTTATCCCTGGAACAATTTCATCCGCTGAAATCCGCGAATCCATTGACAAATCAGATTTCTGTACACGACAATTTTCATATGTAAATGCCATAAAACAGGAGTTGCAAGTGTAACATGAAGGCTTTGAGTACAACTAATATTACACAACTGGTTTGAATCTTTAGCACACCAGACAGTGGTCAAAATAAGCACCAAGCCCTAAACCATGCACTAGTAAATACTTTTCAGGTTTTCTCAAATTATTGATTTTATATAGAAGGGCTTGTTGATGATTCTTAATGGAAGCACTAGTGTAAAAAATTTAAAGCCTTATTTATTGACAGGCAAACCTTGATGATTCAATCCACTACTTGGAAGGGTAAGTTTTAGAAATGACATTTAATATATTTTTCTGGTGTATGTAACAATGACCAGAATACAAATGGAATTCGTCCACAAAATTTTGAAACCGAAAGTTTCGTCTTATGGTGTACACTTAATTGCTTTCTCGGGACACCATCACTTTTAATGATGAACAGTGAATTCTCAGTAAATGACATCTTAGGTGGCCCTAAACCTGGCCTTTAGGAGCATTGTTGTCCCATTCTGCAAACCAAAAGTATTTTTAAATCCCCAATTTCCTCTTCAGTATCAATACTTAAGACCCTTGAAATTTACTTGGCACACTCATGGTGTCATTGAGCCCATGATATCGGGTTCCCAAAGAGAGTACATCTTGTTTCCATGGCTTAAATCCCCCTGAGTTTATTGTTTGCCGCGAAGAGTAATATGATAGGTTATAAAGAAAACATTATTACTAATTTTATGATAACACAGCGGAAATCTGCATCCAATGAAGTGCTAGTTAAAAAAATAACAAATAAATCATTCTTGTTCATTTATTTTTCATTTTAACCTTATTAAAACTAATTAATGAGTTATTTCAAGCCAGACAATATGTTGTGCCTGTTTATTGCATCATAAAACAGCTGAAATTTTGACACAATTTCTGAACCATGACCGGTGATGTCAGGCCTGGATCAATAGCATATATTTATTGGTACAGTACATGACGTTTCATGGGATTTTCCACAGAAAACGAGGCAAGAAGGCCTTCAAAACCATGCGCTGTGAACTTGGAACGCGTGTTTAGACCTCCTGATTTTCGGAAAATGTGTAACCTAGAATTTCTCGGAAGAAATATGTTTATCAGTCATCAGCAAAAACACGTTTATAAGATGCATGTGCAACTAGTGAAATACGACTGCATTCTTGTGGTAAGCTAACTTAATGCAAAACGGGCAGAGGAAAAAGAATAATAGCAATTAACTGGAGCCGTTGTAATCGGTTGAAAATTTTAATAAAATAAATATAACTTTAGCGCAGATTCTTATCTAGTGTCCACAGAGTTTCGCGGAGTTAACCCCTCCGAGGAACGCCGAGTTCGTTATTCTTCGGTCGACTGATCACCCTCCGAGGGCCTTAAATTCAAACTCCGAGGAACACGGACAGTCGATAAAATCATTTTGTTGTCCGCGATAGCAAAAATCCGCGGAGGGAAACGGAAAGTGGGTCTAACTCGTTGAGTGTACTGTAGTTCACAGAAAATGAGACAAAACACCTTTAAACATGCGCTGTAGTTTTGAACATGTTTGACCCCAGTCACTTTCAAATAACTATTTGCCAAAATATTTTAAATAGCAATAGTTTTTCGGGTGTAATGTTTTTCCATTGAAATGCAAACAAAATTAATTTTAATAATGATTCTTATCCAGTTTCTGCAGCTTTTTCTCAGATTTGTTTGTATTTATAAGAAATTTTAACAAAAAACAAATGAAAAATTTAATAATCTTAAAGCATTCACATGTAACGCTGTAAAGGCAGAAGGGTACACATGCTGGTCCCCATTAGGACAGAAGGGTGTTACTGGAATTGGACAGGGTGCAGCAACCTTACAAAACTCTTTAGCTATAAAACCCTATTGTGGGTATCACAATCTGTCAATTGTTTTCATGGGGTTTTCAGAGTGCAGTAACATGACAAAGGGATTGTCTTGAATTTAAGGAGCTTTTATTAAACTGAATAAACAGTATATACTTATACTCCTGTTTACTGTCTTCATTAATGGAAATTATTTAATGCATACTGTTACATTTGTTTTATGCTTTTTGTCAGTGCAAACTTGCATGCAAAAAGCGCTGAGCACCAATCAAATTGCTTGATTTATTCACAGCAGACGAGGATCGTGTCTTATAATAGAACTGGGATTTTCCTTCATAAACAAAATAATGAATCGATTAACGTGTTAGATTTTATAGTCACAATTAACCGTTCATTGCATGTATCATGATATACCAGCCACAATTGAAAAATCACTAAAAATGTGTCAACATGACCGCCAGCTGTTTGATTGACAATGTTGTTTGGCCATGGTGTAGTGTTGAACTCTGATTTTTGTAGGAAAATAAGCACAAAGTTTGTGTTATGTGAACAACAAGAGACATAATCAATGGATATTATCAGATGTTCAGAACACGGCATCAAGTGAATTTAGTTTTTGCATTTTAAGTGTCTGTCCGTTAAGTACTCTAAATAATTTGCTCTAAAATGGATTCATATCAAGTTTTGAGTGCAAAAGAATATCTACGGATAAAGCATCATTTTATAAGTTACTAATTATCTTGAAGATATAACACTCGGTATTGAAATATTAAATACCTAATTTGAAAATTGTTAAGATATGATTATTAATCAGGGCGCGATCGCACAAACACAGGAACACTGGCAGGGCGCTTTAACCAACTGTGCTAACAGGGCAGCTGGTACTTATCCACACACACTGCACTCCAACTATGTGTTGGCAGCTGGTACTTATCCACACACACTGCACTCCAACTATGTGTTAAACCTTTAAGGCTGACCCCCGCATTCTTGCATCCAGTAAAGCAAACCTATGAGTCTCGAAACCATGTAACACTGCACAGTGCTCTTACCAACTGAGCAGTTGACTGTTTCTTACCAACATACACTACAATGTTAGTCTCCTGCATCCAGCCGACATTTCTCATCCCAAATTTTTACTCTTCATCGGACATCACAAATTTTTACTTTTGTCAATTTTTAAAACACATGACAAAACACTGTCAACTTGACTTTGCCATTAACTTTTAGCTTTTCATCGTACTACAATTTCAAAGAAAGCTGAATCTAAGAGATATCACAGAAATGTTGTTTTATTTTAAGGCATTATTAATCAAGCGTCTGAAGACCGTGATGCCGGTTGCGCAAATTCAGTTTTTTAGTCACTTTAAACAAAAAATATCTGAAAATTACTGTTTGTTTTCGTTGTTAATTAACTTTAAGAAATCGTTTTACTTACCATAACAAGAAGGTTTCATATAAAAGTTAATTTCTTTGTTTATTTTGTACTTTTTTCGCTATATTTCTGCTCGAGGAAAATGGCAGCTTAACATCAAAATGACGTCATCGGATTTTGTGTAAGCACAAGAATGCTTGTAATACTTGCAAAAAGGCTACACAGTACTATTTAATGTTGTAACGTTGATGAAGAGTGTCCGTGATAAGACTGAACGAGAATTTTACGCATTAAAGTTATTTCAATATGTTTCTATACTTATCAGTAGATAATTGATTATATTGTTTCTGTTACAAGATTTTTTGATTGATGTTTTTGCTTTAGGCTTAATTCAATCGTGACTCTTATTTATACCTGGGAGAAATTGGTCCCAGTTTTTACTTATTGAATTTTAATAATAACGAATACCCAAAGTATCCTTAGTTTATAGGGCAAATTACACCAATTTGGAAGTCACTACAACGTTCGTTTTCTTCTTCTTTTAATAACACGTGACAGGGACTTAATGGATCGTTATACCACCTCATACCATTAGCCTGTACTTTCAAAGGCTTATCTTTGTAGAGTTTGAAATTGAATGGTTCAGGATTTCAAAAACTTGCTTGACGAGCTTGATCTATTTGATCTACGGTACTCTTTTGTGCATTGCATTATTTGTACTTCACGATTGCGCAACGTTATCGGTTATATAGTGGTTACGTTCAACCAATTTTAAACTAACTTTCCTTATGTTGTTCATTGTTTCGTACAAAAGTCAAACTTTCACCCACTATAATATACATATCGTACAACACTAGATACCAGTGGCTATATTGCGTGAAAATCGCACAAATCACTATTAAATATACAGGACATGTATATTTAGTGGTCCATAACCTTATCCAATGGGGCAATATCATAATCAATAAAAAATCATGATATAATTACTTTTATTAATACATTTATCAGACTGAAATGGTAAGGCTTTGTCCCATTTGCGTGAAAGGACATACTTAATATTTATTTGCATTACAATGCATCTATAACTAGGGCTATGATTCACTTTTCGTATATGACATGACTCATGATTGGAAATAATATTATTGATCTTATCTGCATTGAATTAATGCTGGTATGTAATAATATTGATGTTATCTGCATTGAATTAATGCTGGTATGTAATAATATTGATGTTATCTGCATTGAATTAATGCTGGTATGTAATAATATAATATTGATCTTATCTGCATTGAATTAATGCTGGTATGTAATAATATTGATATTATCTGCATTGAATTAATGCTGGTATGTAATAATATAATATTGATATTATCTGCATTGAATTAATGCTGGTATGTAATCATATAATATTGATCTTATCTGCATTGAATTAAAGCTGGTTTGTAATTATATTGATATTATCTGCATTGAATTAATGCTGGTTTGTAATAATATTGATATTATCTGCATTGAATTAATGCTGGTATGTAATAATATAATATTGATCTTATCTGCATTGAATTAATGCTGGTATGTAATAATATAATATTGATATTATCTGCATTGAATTAATGCTGGTATGTAATAATATAATATTGATCTTATCTGCATTGAATTAATGCTGGTATGTAATAATATTGATCTTATCTGCATTGAATTAATGCTGGTATGTAATAATATTGATCTTATCTGCATTGAATTAATGCTGGTATGTACTGTCGGTTTTTGTTCAAGATCGATGGTGGCTTCATTTCTGCGCTTTATCGTTTTACAACGGGACAAACTACAAATCATAATGCTTTTTTTGTTATAAAGACATGAAATGGTTTAAAATGAGAATTTGAGTTGATTATTATGCATGCCACGAGGTTGTTATCCCATGTTGTATAATAAGGAAAAAATACTTTAAAATGCATGATTTCTTGGATTAAGCGTCATGAGGTCTTGAGGACAAGGCCATGCACTCGGCCCTATACTGCCTCCGATTATTACCAATACAGCGCAGATCAAGAATGACACTATTCCCATGGCCAAACTCTTATCTAAAACGGGTTTCGAATGGTTGGTCAACACGGTTTTTCCTTTGCCAGGTAATCCTCATTACATTTGCGAAATAAAGACCAATCGTTTTTCTCAAGAAGAAGAAGAAGAAGAAGAAGAAGAAGAAGAAGAAGAAGAAGAAGAAGAAGAAGAAGAAGAAGAAGAAGAAGAAGAAGAAGAAGAAGAAGAAGAAGAAGGATGAAGAAGAAGAAAGAAGAAGAAGAACAACAACAGCAACAACAAAAAGAAAACAACAATTAAGAGCAAGAAGAACAAGAGCAAGAAGAACAAGAAGAAAACAAGAAGAAGCACAAGAAGAAGAAGAAGAAGAAGAAGAAGAAGAAGAAGAAGAAGAAGAAGAAGAAGAAGAAGAAGAAGAAGAAGAAGAAGAAGAAGAAGAACAACAACAACAACAACAACAACAACAACAATGACAACAAGAAGAAGAAGAACAACAACAATGACAAGAACAAGAAAAGTTGAGAGCAGGCAAAGTTCATTGATCATTTTTTGATAATTCAAGGGCCATAACTCCAGCGTTTATGATGCGATATAGCTGTTTGTTGAAACGATCTAGATACTATGCCAATACATATTGAAGCCAAGATGAGAAATTATTGCTCCAGTTATAGAGTGGACAACGAGTGGACAAGAATTTAGTTAATTTTTGAACATTCAATAGACATAACGATGGAGTAAATACATGAAGTGGGATATGACTGTTGATCAAATTATGTGGAGAAATTATGCCTACAAACATTGTAACTAAGATTGGTAAAGATTGGATAATGAATACTTACATTTTAGAGCGGACATGGAAGTGTGACACCATGGATGGCGACGACGCGGATCATGTCAACGTCAGACAATGTGATCCCTTTTTTTGTCTGTAATGCTATATAGGCGACAAAACAGCATGTCTCAAACGTTGTGCTTAAAATGCACATGCCAGGGCGCAGCTCGACTGAAAACTGTTGTTCGAGATGTCGGGGATTCTGCCACTCTGGGGGACATACTTTGCTTTGGTTACCTGCACTTACCTTTCATTAACTTGTTGTGCAGGGTTCGCTGGGTACCAGACAAGGGACATACCCTCACCGGAGTCTTATAAATAAAAATTCGACTGCATTCATTATCGTTTTCTTTCGTGTATTTTTTTTTGGAAAAAAATGTAGGCCGCGGCCCACATGGCGTACAGGTAGCTACGCTCTTGCGTGTGAATTAAACGTTAACATGCACGTTTTTTTATGCCAACTTGAGTAAAATATTTCAACTTGCTTTAAGTAAATAGTTTACGACATCCCAGAGTCTGTGATCTTGTTCAACGGAATGTATTGCCAAGTGTTTTTTATGCGACATCCCGTTCTGGAATTTCTCAGTAATATGTGTAGGCGATTATGACCAAAAATACCCCGTCATTAGTATGGCATTTGTGATTGAAGTCTGCCTTACGACCAAGTATCTATTTAAGGCATTTCCGACGGCGAAACTGTGTTATTTACGTCCACCAAGCGGTGTAGAAGAGGACTCGCTGCAATTAAACATTAATTGGGAAGTCAGAAATGACGTCAGAGCATGTCAACCCGATGATGAGATTTATTGCGAAATTTGTGGCGGGAACTGATTTCTTTATAACCTTAAACCACAATACTTGAACACACGAGAATGACTGCAAAGGAAGAGAACATTTTGTCATGAAATTTAGCTGATCTGTTTAAAGCTGCACTCTCACAGATTGAACGTTTTTACAACTTTTTTTTTAAATTTTTGTCTTGAAACGAGCCAATTTATGCGAAAATGCATGGAAACCAGTGATATAAGACTGCTGACAATAAAATCAATTCACAGATTTTCATACTTAAGTTGTGTTTTATGCATTTTTCTTAAACCATTAGTAACGGTTTTAGCCATAAAACATTACTTTTCGAACACATTTATGAAAGTCTGCGATCTATTCTTTTGTCAGCATTCTTATATCAGTATCAAATTTGCTTAATATTCCAAGACAAACAATAAAAAAGTTGTCTAAACGGTAAATCTGTGAGAGTGCAACTTTAAATAGATTTTATAGGGCCAAAACATGGAAAAAAATATAATTGAAAAGTGAACGAAATCAATGTTTAAAATAGAGCGTTGTTGTTAATTATTAATTAAAATATGATAGAAAATGCCAAATTTTGCTGAAGATGTTTGTAACGTTATTAGAACAGGAATTATTTTAAGCTTGAATTTACTTCTTTTAAAATGAGGATCTTCCAGTTTTTGCTTGGTGTTCGTTCATAAAAGGATGTAAAACAATTAAATTTTAGCAACGTTCGATAAACATGTTTCCAAAATAAAAATCTGTGAGCGAATCTCTTTAAAGTCATCAAAATTATTCACTCCTGCTAGGCACCCTTCTGCACGTTCCATGTTTGCTTAAGTGCTAATGGAATTTCTCTTTTAGTGTGTGAAAAGCTCTGGTAAGTCCATATTGGGCGTTTCATTTTGGAGGAAAACTACGAAATTGACAAAAAGCAGTATGGCAATGACTCCTGCTGAATCACTGCATCAAACAATGACATCGATGTGGCTTGAAGCACGTAAGGAGCTTGCCACATCTAGCCGATTTTGCTCGCCGGAGCAATACCGGGGCACAAATTTGGCATTTTTCTTCAATTACAGAACGGTAGTATATCATCTGGACATCCTCATAGCATCGGCGAAACTTTTTTAAACACGGCATGCTCCAATATTTTTGCCGTTGCGCTACCGGAGACTATAGCGGAAGTATAATGACAGTACTCCGGGATGGCTTCGTTAATGTTAGAAAAGCAACGGAAGGGCCCCTGCGGCTCTCCGATGGCTTCAATGTGTACCGTACTTGTACAGATGTGAAACCGTAGTCCTGCCGATGTACTACCGTTTTTAGCGCGGTGAAACCGTTCTACTACCGTACTGTTACCGTACATCGGTAGTACAACGGCAGCGCAACGATATCATTCCGCCATAACTCCGGTCAACAGTGGAACATCGGCGCCTCAGTTATACCATCTACCCCAGAAAAGTGGTATTTGATATCACATCGGCTCTTACGCCGGTACTACATCGGTATTGCTAGGGCCACTTGGTGATTTTTCAACTGCCATTTCGACGTAGCCCGCCGATTTTCTCGCCGTTGTAAATTATGTGTTACTAGCTGTTAAGGCCCGGCAAGGCACACCGGTAGCTTGTGACAGGCCTTTAATCAAAGTATAATTAGTCATGAGGTCATTTAGAAAAGAAATATTTGCAATTTGAATGTTTTAAAAGGGTCTTTTTAATTAGAAATATACCCGGAAAACGCTCCCATACCCATGCTGTAATTTTATTTACCATGGTATCACCCCTTTCCACGACGATATTTTACATATACATTTACATTGTACATGTACTTTGGCCCCAGTTCTGTTAAAATGCCGACGACGGGCCTGTCTTTAATTTGTTTTATTTCCTCTTCCTATTACTGATGTTAGAGCATTAATCTTCAGAAAAAAAACTTTATAGACAAATGTAAATCTTTTTTTTTGGATACACGTTAAGCTAGTCGTACCGAAACTTTATAGTTAATGATGGGCTTGTGTAGAATGTTAATGATCAATAGTAATAGTAAATGCGTTCTGTTCTGTTCTGTTATTTTTGAGCCGTAAAACAAAATATCACAGCCACACTTTTTGTAAATCGATTTCATTGATTAACACAACGCAAATGTCTGAACTGTCAATAATGTAGAAGGGATAACGTATTCAATTTTGTTCACTCGAAGAGCACCAAAACAAGAGGAGTTACTTGATATAATGTCTAAACCGCGCCTTCAAGAAGGAAAAAACGCCCAAATTTTCGGCTTAGAAAGAACGAGAAGAGATAGGGAAAACAGTCAAAAGTTGAGTTAATATGTGTGTAATATCATTTTTGCAACATGGAGGGATGACAAATCACTATTTCGAATGAAAAAAAAAATTGAGTATTTTACGCGATACAATCAGATAAACTAAACGTTCAGTGATAAATACCAATAGCATTTCTAAGGCTAAGTACTGAACACATAGTGCTTATGCATTAGCAACCACAACAGTAAACAAACGTAATATGTATGTGCAATGACTATTAATTCCTTATAACCATGAATGCGTAATAACTTCATTCCTATGTCAACGTAGTCAATGCAATCACAACGCAACAATTTACGATCGGTGCTTGATCTAGCAGACCTGGTACTTCCACAATATTCCCTCCTTGTCCAGGAAGAATCCCGGAAACACGCGCCGCTCCATACGGCGCCAACGGCCTTCCTTTTCGAATTGGTCCATGAGCGGCTCTAGCCGCCCACGATACTCCTCAACCGACTCCAGGTGCTGGAAACGCGTCACGATCACTATTACGCCACCTACGGATGAGAGGTATGGGGATATAAGAAAACAAACACATTGGATCGAGTGCAGTGAGTAAGATGAAAATATAATACAATACTGAAACCGTAGGAGCAAATTCAGCAGCAAGAAGCACTGTGGTCTTGCTTAAAGGCATAGGGAATAAAACTTAACATACACAAAAAAGAAACAAACAAGACAACGCAAAGCTTACATATTAAGTATATACACATAGTTTATCAATAAATGATGGGATGACATCTTTGAAATCGTGATTTGGGTTTGAACAAGAAAAATGAATGATAAATGCTTATTTAGTAACTTTGTCAATTCCATGTAGGTTTCTGCATATTGATCTTCTTTATTTCTAAAAAATCCACAAATCACTCTTGAAAGTGACGTGCAACCCAGATATATACAATTAGACAATGGCATAATCATGGTGCTTTGGTTTAAACTTACAATACAGTCAATTGAAATATGATTGCAAAACCGATGGGTTTGCGACACAAAACGCTTTGCCCGAATAGTATAAAGGGAGACTATGACAAATAGACTGACAGCTGAAGGCAGAGGTTTTTCTTCTTTAACTCGATCGCAAAAATAATGAAGAACGTTAGACTAATACTTTCCAAAAAGGACAAACAAAGTTTCCACTTACCCGACCGACACTATTTTTTCGTCCCGACCCTATTTTGTTTTGCATTTAGTATGGATGTTGTTGTTTTTTAATTTCCAAAAAATGTGCATTCTTTTGAGTGAACATGGAACATGTTAATATTTGACCATTTTATACTTGGAATTTCCTACAATATTTATGTACCGTGATATTTGTCAGTTTGGTACAAAATCCGGTTTCTCAAAAAAGAAAGTAAAACGGTATGCCTACATATCTAGCTACCTATCCTTATTTTGGAGATGGTAGTGGAAGATTTGTTTGGCCTAGTGTGCTACATTATCTTAGATTTGCACTCATGCAATTGGCGGCACCAACATTTAATGTTGGGTTACTCAAATGTTAATTAGTATATTCACTCACAAATTGCAAAGACAATTACAGGAATGCCAAGTTTTTGACTATGGGATTCAATTGTCTCTTGAACCTTTTTGTTCTATGTCTGCTTCTTTTTTAAATCAAAATGCATACCTGGTTTTACAAGGCGGATCATCTCTGTGAGTGCGCAACACTTGATGTGCCCCTCCCCCAGACCCGCGCTCACTGTCAGCACGTCATAAGTATCTAGAACGTTCAAAATGACAATGAATTATTAAATATAGCTTAGAGATGCACGAATTAAATTAACTATGCATTGTTTGGATTGGAAAGTGTTAAAATTGTGGCAGTCTTAGTTGCCATCGACGCAAATTAATTCTTTATAATATACGACAAACAATAAATATCTTTAAAGATGAACGTCGTAGATGAAATGATGTTGCGGTTTGTTAAAAAAGAAATATACTAATAAAACACTATTAGAATACTGATTGACATAAATATTTATATATTCATGTATGACAGTCTTTACTGTATACTGTAGCAAAAATAAAAAATATCCAATTTACTATTAATTCAGAAATAACATCTTGCGCAATAATAGTGTCTAAAGAGAGCGGCCGGTTAATAGTTCAAGGCTATCTTTTAATGATAAATACTTCTTCTTATGGTTGACTGTTTTTATTCGTGATAGATAAAAAACAATACCAGTACGATTTTAATAAAAGGTTAAGCGCAACAAAAGGAATGAAGATAATTGTGTTCGTCAAAAATATTCATATGAGACCTGGGTGTTAGGGTTAGAACACGAGCAAGCGTTTGAATGAATACAATAACTTCATGAATTAAATGAAAGCGATATGAAGAATGTAGTTGTGTGACCCAGTTATGGGCTATGCATGTATTTAGACGAGATTTGTTTGACCAACTTTTAAGAGGAGCGCAATTGGGTCAGAAGTTTCTTCCGATACAATATTTTCTATGGTCATCAAAGATATCATTTCGTTTAAGACGTTTATATAGGCATAATAACGACCTGGTTAAAATATTATTGTATTTTCAAGATGCATGTACACCCAGTTAATGCTTCTCCGTGTAAAATATAATCCGATTGGTCCAATCACTAGGTCAAAGACCAAAGGCATAAACCTACGACGAAAGGAAACACACCGATTACTCAATGGTAGACAATCGTAACAACTCGGCCATCTTTAGCAAGCTTCAATTCTGTTGGATAATGTCCGAGGTGTTCCGATTGAGTAGTTCGAGCGTTCGCGGTCGGGGGTTTAAACTTTGGCCTCGTCAAAAAACCTCTAACTGTTACGCAACATTGAACTGTGGCGTTGATTATGATCTGGCTTGACTGGGGTGCATGTTCTACCCTTTGTCTTAAGAAGGTGAATATCATCCGCAAATTTTATGAAAATCCGCTTAGGAGTTTATGAGATACCGAGCAGACACGAAGTCTATGGCGCGAACGTTTGACCTTGGACTGTGACCTTGACCTGGCAAGCATGGAATGTAAGTTCTGCACTCCATATAGACGTGGTGAATATTTGACCAGCTTTTCATAAAACCCATCAAATGATGTTTAAGAGACTGAGCGGACCGGAACGCTTACATAAAATCTTTGGCTTAGACTTGTGCCAAATCGACCTTGACATTGAGCCTTGATATTGAGTCGGCATGTTTAGAATGTGCGTTCTGCACGCTGTCCCGATGAGGTGAACATGTACCGAAAATAAGTGAACAATTTTCATGGGGTTAAGGAGAAATTGAAGAGACATGAAATCTACTCGCACACAATTGACCTTAAACTGTGAACTTGAGATTGAGCTTCATGAACATCCTTTAAGGGATTTTAAAGATACGAGGTGACACGAAATACATGGCTCTAACCTTTGACCTTGAACTCTGACTTTGATCCTTAGCTGGCGCGCTTGTAATGCACGTTGTCTCAATGAGGTGAATGCATGAATCAAGGTAACGGATATATGGAGCCGATATGAAATCGTCTCGCACCTTTGTCTTTAAATGTAAACTTGACCTTGAGCCGGCGCGCCTTGAAATTGGATATTGCATGCCGTGTAACTATTTACCCAAGTTTCATGAAAGTATTTAAGCGGGTTTAAGAAATATGGGGCGGAAATGAAATATATCATTTGTACCTTGAATTTTGACCTTCATTTAGAGCGGTGTCTCGACAGTGATGAATATTTGACTCTAATTTCATGTCAATCCTTTAAAGGGGTTAGCAGATACGGAGCGGACACAAAATCAATGGCGCGAACTGAAGGCTTATTTGCAAATGAAGGGCGTATTAATTTCTCACTTTCGGGTATATCCAGAGGTTGGTCGGTTATAAAGGCGCATATATATTTATCGTACAGCTCCCTCTCCCGGGCCTTGGCCAACATCCCTTCCGATGGATCCAGGGCGTCCACGTGCCGGAAGCCGTGCGCGCGCAGCTGAAACAGGGGGTGGAATTTATGATTCTGAATTAAAGTTCAATGGAATCTGCTTGGGTCAACTTCAACAAGCGCAAATAATTTTATTCTTATACATTTATTGCTGTGTTTTAGCTACACATGATCAGTTTTTCTTGCGTGTGTACGTAAATCTTAATGAACGCTATGGTACTTTTTTCATACATTTCTCAGTATTATTTCCAGTTGTACTCGCTGTTTAAATATTGTTAGTTTTTAAATTTAATACTTAATAAACGTGACTGCCGGGACTTTTTTAGGATTGAATTTGAGTGTCAGAGGGTCCGTGGACTTGTAACATGCTCCTTCCCATGAGCCAATAAAAATGGTACATACGCTCGGGGGCTCTCCCCCGATAATGTTTTTGCCACATTTACAATTTATTTGTAATTGAAACTCAATATATTTCTGTCATTTATGTTTGCTTGATTTCTTAGTGAATCCGAAACAGTTTACTTAATTATTAGAATCTAGCGAACCTAATTTCTGCATCCTTAATACCGCCAAAATGGCGCGGAATTCGTCGTAGCACAAGGCAAAAGAAACCTTTGTGTCCCGAACATCATTTCAAAAGGCTCATGAATGTAGTAGGTATTGCTGTAATCTGTTTGAGGCATATTGTGACCGCTCGAGTTAGCAAAAAATGAATAACAATAAGAACCAGCAACGGAAGTCCTGAATTACTCACCCGGTCTCCGCTCATGCCGGTTCCGGCGGCCACGTCCAACACCCGCGCCTCCGCTCGCTGTACTTCAGTCAGTCCATCCGCCGCCGCCTCCGCCGTCACTATTGGCGCGTTGTACACGTCGGCCGGAAGTTCCTATCGAGAAAAGGAACGTATCAGAACTATCTTATTCAAATCAAAACTTATAATAGATCCCAACACTCCTTCATGAAGTTACGCTAAGAGCATCTGAGGACATCGTACACGGCGAAATGAAATCACGTGAACGTCACGATATGATTTCAATGAAGTTGGTATGATAATGGATAATAAAAACAGCGTCCTATTTAAAAACGCAAGGAGTAACAGTCGTATTATACCAAATATACCTTTTCATACTCAAGGTCGCCCGCCCACTTGCTGTAGAATTCAGCCACTTCCTCTGGGGAGATACCCTTTCGCATGACAGTGGCGATCTGCTTGAATACGTGGCTCTGCTCGGGGCGCTCGTAATGTTCCCATTCCTTTTTGGATAGGTCCGCCATGTCGGTTAGTGCTTACACGTGGTTAAAGTGCTCGGAAAATGTTTGAGCAACTGCCAAATTAAAATTGATTATCTATGTTATTAAATGTATTTACGGTGTCAAATGATGAAATCAGTGAAACAGAACGGGATTCTTCACTAGGACCGATTTAATAAATCTTTGTCGTAAATCTTTGTCGTAAGGCTTAAGATTTTACGTTTTTGGCGAAAGCTGCGTTTTAATAAAAAAAAACATACTGCAATAACAGTTTAGCGTACATTCGGAACTCCCCGGTCATTTTTGTCGAAAACAGTCCGGATTTATTTTGAAAACTGATACGGTCATTCCTAAAATCGTTTGCCATTTTGTAAAATTTCGTAATGGAATTGTATTATGTACATATACACAGAAGCATCAAGTCACTCAAATATTTCTGTGTTAGTGCTGTTAAAATGGGGACACATTGAAGATTGGAATTTGCTGTACAGTTTCCGACTACAGAAAAAGACGAGAATGGGACATTGAATTTGGCTTGTTCGTCTGAATACAATACAGTTATACCAACATATCGCATACAATTCTAAAGGGCATTGACCCCTCTTTTCATGTCACCTATTTAAAAATTGATTGTTTCTATGTTGGTTAAGCGATTCGACAAAAACTGAACTCTACCGTGAACTCCGGTAAGTTTGAGTTACATACCTTGTTTCTTTCTTGTATATCAAATACATTAAATATCTTCAGATGTGTTGTTTAACACATTATATGTACCCAAAATGATATTAATCAACATTTTAGACACAAACAATGAGCCAGATGTCTTTGTATATAAAAGGAAACAGCCTTTAGAAGCCAGTATTAAAATTGCACCAAAAGAAATCAATGCTATATAGTACATTTTTGGATTTGTAAAAATGAGAGATCTCATTCAGCCTTATTTAGTTGAAAATATGTACACTTTATTGCAAATGAACGCTTTGTGAAATCATGCATGTATTTTAACAAGGTATGTTCATCAATGTACATGTGTATGCATATATTATATATAAACTTTATAAACCAATTATTATACATGTATACGTACGTATTTTTGCTGCAGAAAAAAAGTTCAATATGTATTATATACGCTCCGTTCAACTACACTCACTTGTAATCACAAGAACATTGAAATAAAATTAAAAATGGCAGAACCAATTTCAAAGATAAACATTTCACATCACGATCTGCGGTTCAGAAGTTACTAAATTCGATCAAGGTCATATCGTTCTGTTGTAGGTTATTTACATGCAGGGTTTCCCATGCGTAACGTTCTACTATCTGCCGCTACTAACGATTACTAATACATAGTATCAAAACCTTTCAATATATATTTTCTCACTCTTAAACTTCACATAAACTTAAATTGGCGTTTGGCCAATTGTTTGTTCATAAATTTCACGCAGATGCACCAAACACTAGTTGCATAGGATCAGTACGTTTCAATCAGTCTATTTTATCGCCAAGGCGAAGTGTCAGGAAACGGGAGCATACACCTGGATCTACTTGAGATCCTTTGCGTTTTGAACCACAAAACACCATATTTTTATAACTTAATTTCATTGGTTTTGTGGTACCATATTCACTAACGGATCCGGGGGATGGGGGCACCCGGCGCACCTTACCCCCCTAATTCGTCAAAAGTTACTTTTTATTTCAATATAGGAGAAAATGGTTTATAAAAAACCCCGCCCAAAATGCACCATTTCGGACTGGGAATTGTTAAGAAAAACTGCCGTTGATCACTCTAAACCAAACAGCTGATTTTATCAATTCTACGTTAAAGCTGCACTCTCACAGATTTACCATTTTGACAACTTTTTTATTTTTTGTCTTCGAACGAGCCATTTTTTTGCGAAAATCCATGGAAACCATTTATATAAGACTGTTGATAAAGAAATAGATCGCAGATCTTTATATTTAAGTTCATAAATTGATGTTTTATGCATTTTTCTTAAACCGTTACGGCATTAAACATTAATTTTCGAACGGAAATGTGCAAATCTGCGGTCTGATCTTTTGTCAACAATCTTATATCACTGGTTTGCAGATATTTACGCAAAAATTTGCCCTTTCCAAGACAAAAAAAAAGTTGTAAAAATGGTAACTCTGTGAGAGTGCAGCTTTAACTGTTATGATTTTTCTTCATCAGATAGATTTGAATAAAAACTACGTGAACATGTAATTCTGATGTTGTTGACTTACGTAACGTGATCTAAGCCGTGGCCTACGTAATATTTCGCAGGGAGAAACGTGTTTTCTAAATAAATTATATACTCCATCAACCACTATATTTAAATTTTATTTCGGAAACACATTAAACAAAATAGTTACAAATCGATTGACATACTAAAAAGAAATCGCAAACGTTAGCTGCAAACACACTTATCCTTCAAGTGACAATCTCATTCAAAATCAATACATACACATGTATAACCGTGAAACATCATTTGTGACTGATAAACCTTTTACTGCTTACTAAAAAATGCATTTATGGAAAATATTGATTACTGATAACAAACTTGTGACCGTGTAATTAATAGCAGAAAGCGCCAAAAATATTCAATGATTGGTGAATGCTAAAATATTTCGTGTGGTCTATTATAGTTTTATACGGTAGAAATACCGTGTTTTATGCACATTTCTTTAATATCAACTGGTACCCTTCATATGAACTACTGTTTTCGACATTTATTCATCCATTTTGGAATATTAAAACAAATTGATTTAATGAGGTAAATCTTATTTGGGAGTCAGACTGCATCTTTAACTGAACTCAGGGCAGGTGAACACCATTACAAAAGGAACTACATAATATATTTACGAAGGAATAAGTTAACCATAACACAATATACTGCAAATACATCGACCAGCCCGACAGACAAAAGTTTACGCTGAGCTTGTTTAAATGCCTAACAAACAATCAACGAAACGAACCTAAGACATAAAAACACAAAAAAACCCACAACATATGATATATTTTTATATATATAACCGCCTTGCCATGATCCATATTGACTACATCCTGAATATATACATATTAAGGATGCAGTTCATATGGATCATGGCAAGGCGGTTATCACACAAATGGCGATAGTTTATAACTGTGTAATGATTGTTGTCTTGTAGCGTGTTGTCTTATTTGTAACATGCTTGTTTGGTCTAGATGCTTTAACAGGATCTTGGCTGACTTCTACGCTACTGGGTCATTTTTGTATTATCAATATATGTTTGGGATACCGCCTTCGAACGGTCAGTTTGAACAAGATTTACACAAAAGATCAACAGCGTAAATAATATTTTAATAAGTATATAATACGATCGAATTTTTCAACAAGACGGCAGTATTTAATCAAACAACAGGGGAATTCATCAACACCCATGCATTAAATGCTTAAGTATTCATGCAATAAAGACAGAAGTTCAACCAAGAAATGGTCGAATTTTATCCACTCTCTGTGTAAACAGGTTCCTGTTCTTCTTCTGGAGTCAGATCTAATTTTAAAACACCGAAACTGGACACTTCCTCGTTATGTGCATCATTCCACAAAGCATCTTTGTTATAATCAACATTTTCAATGTTGGATATATTGAAAGTGTCATAGTCTTCAGCATTTCTCGCAGGTTTATGTTTATTTCCACTACCTGGAAGTGTTGAATCGTAGCATTCATGATCATCATTTTGGACCGTTGTGTGATCATACACGTGAATCTCAGCATGTTCTAGTTTGGCCAATGGAGTGGCCTTATTATGGCAAAGAATGTCATATTCGTCTTTATCTTCCTTTGTAACATCATCATGGCATTTAACTTCGTTTTTATCAACATTCCTGTTCTCTGTCGATACAAACTTGAAGTTTTCATACGTTTCGTTAAGTTTCTGATTTCGTCGGAGTGTGTTTCGTGCCGGTTTATCCGGTCGTATTTTAGAATTGTTTGGATTTGTAGAGCCGACCGTGTTTGTCACATCCTCTGGAGAAGCATATTCATTTTCATTAGGACTCACACGATGTGTATTACTTATGGCGTATGTGCCTTCAATCACATTTGTGTCTGTGCTAGATTCGTTCATGAGAGGCCTATGAGCCCCCTTGGTTGCTTTGCGACGCCTTAAGCAGATAACACCTGCGATTATAAGTGATACAACAACTACCAAGGCGATCATTCCAATCACAATACCTGTGGTATTGTTTGGATTTGAGTTATTGTCGGTAGCTTCGTCAATTCCATCTGCACAAATATATTTCTGACTTATACCACAATCATCAGGCTGTAGAGTTAGAGAATTGCCAGTCCTAGTAACAGAAAGACATGCTTGGGTGTTCTGACTATACTGGTCGTGTACTCGAAAACTGCGGAATGCACTTAACCAGTACTTGTTGGATCGATTCGCATAAGTAATCATAGCCTCAGTCAAATGCGAATGCATTTTATCAGACGCGTTACCACAAAA
The DNA here is from genome assembly GCF_026914265.1 of Mya arenaria. Taxonomy (NCBI): domain Eukaryota; kingdom Metazoa; phylum Mollusca; class Bivalvia; order Myida; family Myidae; genus Mya; species Mya arenaria. Next base: position 41,652,912 of record NC_069128.1, on the reverse strand, counting down.
CTCCACAGCGTCACTCCAGGTATCCGTTCTCTCAGTTCTACGTTCATGTTCGGTACACATTACAGATAAACTGTCCAAGCACTTAGCTGATGATTGGACCCAGTCAGCGCCATTGTGCTCAATCATGCCGCACTGAAAGTTTCGCATGTTGGTGCCGTAAAGAATTAATAATTTAAATGTAAATAATTTGTTGTCTTTTGATGAATTGCATTTATCGTTAGAATTCTGTAGCTGATTCACGACTCTCGGAAAGCAAACACACTTAGTTTGATACAGGCCAACTTTTTGCCCTTGAGTTGTGTCTTTATCTTTGCAGAACTCACCACATTCGAAAACGTTGTTTTCATGGCTAACATTGGTCGTATATGTGCTTTTCCATTTATTTGCCTCTTGGCACCCTTCAAGAGTACAAAACTCTCCGAACTCTGCGTACCCTGCAACCCAAGCAGACTCCCTGGCCGACAAAATGACGTCACGTAGCTTGTCATGCGTCATGAAATCTCGATTGTCAAACGATGGCATGGACCAAGTACCGGGTACTCGGCGAAATAACTCACTCTTTGCTAGTCCACCACGCCCTTTACACGCCTCTATCGCTTCACCGTGGTTTCCTATCCCGTCGGCCCATATTCCAGCAAGAAAACAAGTCACACACAACAATATCAAACATTTTTGCAATTTCAAAATATTCTTGAGTAACATATTTGTTAATATTTGCGAATTTTATAACTAAGGGTGATGATGATTCAATTGTTATCATCCGGAAAAACATTGAACAAGTATCATCAGATATATGTGTTAGACGGAAAACGCTCTTGACAAGCTGAACACACGATATCGGTCGTTAAAAGGAAAAGAAATACATATCTTTCATCGAAGTGAATGTTTTTGGCAGATATTGAAGTTGAAAATTGCCTAACTGTTGTAAATAAAAAACATATGAAATCGAGAAAAGTATCTTTCAAGTTCTAGCGAATAAAATTATGATACACTCTGAAGTCCTCCGTCTGACAATTCTTCCTTCTGCAACTTAAATACAAATTGCCGACCATCAGTGTGTTTTCAGTTCCATACGAAATACATAATTAGGCATAACCCTAGTTAGCAACTATTTTAATATGTTCAATGTTAATAACACTTCTGACGTTGCGGGTTACTTAAAGTATACCACTGACGTCAATATTGAGAGACGTGCTTCAAAATCAGCCCGATCAATAATAAAAGCGCTGAAAGCGTTGGAAGGCTGTAGACGCGACAAGCGTGATTTGACTTTAAAAAAATAATCTGTTCACACGCAATAAAAATCAAATCCAAACAATATTTTGAGTGGCCTCAAAGTGTTACCGATAAGTGCGAATAGGTAATGCAAATTGATGATTTTTAATACATTAAGTTAGTTTCAAAACAGTTACTGATAAACCTATATGTACTAGAATATATGAACATTGCTTTCATCTCGCGCGTTTATTGCCAGTCTTATTGCCTGTGCCATTAAACGGGGTTAATGTTTCCTCAAGTTAATGCATACCTTAATAAGATTCAATTTACTTTTTTTTACTTTATTCATGATTGTTAGGATAAGAGTGAGGTTGTGCATACAAACTGGTTTAAACCCCCAGTAAATTTATATTTTACTGACAATTCCAAGGCGGTACCTAACCATCCTTGATAAACAAGATACCTAGTTTTTTATATATAGTATGTATGCACTGTGCTGCTTGTGGAGTTTTGTGCTGTTCTTCCATGCTTCTTGTTTTGATGTTATGTTATATGTCTTTGGCGTTTACCCAGTGCCATTAAACCGTGTTTATGTTTAAATTTTTTTGCTACTGAGCTTGTGTCTGTAGCTTTTCGCATAAATATTAAGATTATTAAATGAAACCCGATATTGGCTAATGACGTTTTAACAATTAAATTATGTATGCGGTAAAGTAAAGCAGGATTTTTTAATCAACGTAATTCCACTTTATGTTTGATAATCTGTAATACTCTATATCCCTCGATTCCTTACAAATAATTATTTAAGAGTCTTCAGTTTGCTTTCAAATTCACACTAATGTTGCAATCTTATATACGTATTTAAATAAAGCGGTATTTTAATTTGCACTATATTAAACCGCGTATCACCATATGTCCCATATTTACCCATGGCGCAATAATTTCTTTAAAATGCCATGCCAAAATGTAGACATGATGAAATCTGATTTCGATTTGCGGTACTAAAGATACTACATGAACATGAATTTCTTATTGTTGACTTACGAAACTTTGATTTTATCCGTGGATAACGTAAGATTTTGGGGGTGGGGGAACATGTTTTCTTGAAATTCTATACTCCAGCAACATCTATATTTCTTATTTTATTTCGGATATACATGTACATGAAACAAAGTAGTTACAAATCGATTGACTTAATGAAAACAAATCGCAAACGTTAGCCGCAAACAAATCTAATAATCCTTAACTCAATCCACCTGGCAGGTGGCATTACAAAGAGAAATCTACAGAATGTGTTTATGAAAGAAAATGTTAACTATCACACATAAAATATACTGTAAATACATTGACCATCACGGCAGACAACAGTTCACGGTGAGCTTGTTTTAATACCTAACAGATAATCAACAAACAGCCAAAATACAACAAACACAACTCACAAACATATAATGATGTAGATTATATAGACCATGACAAGGTGGCTATCCCCAACATTTCCCATTTACGATAGTTTATAGATGAATAATAACTGTTGTCTAGTACGCGCTGTGTCCCGGTTTAATGTTTGTTTGACCAATATCCATATGTCTTTAAAGGGACTCGCTCATGTTTTGGGCCAAAAGTAATTTCCCCCGGTAATGCATCTAAAACACATATTTTCATCATTATTTTACTCTATGATATCGAAATTGCAGAAACAATACAATTATAGTATAAAATATACTGTAAATACATTGACCATCACGGCAGACAACAGTTCACGGTGAGCTTGTTTTAATACCTAACAGATAATCAACAAACAGCCATGCATTTTACAAAACCATGAGCGAGGATCTTGGCTGACTTCTTGGCAACTGAGCCATTGTTGTAATATCGATATATGTTTGGGTTACCGCCTTGGAACGGTCAGTTTGAACAAGATTTAAACAAACAATCAACAGCGTAAATAATATCTGAATGAAGATATAATGTGAAAAGAATTTTCTCACTAGATCGCGGAATCTCATCAAATCACAAAGGAATACACAACACGCACACTTTGAGAGCTATGGTCGTTTATACAGACAGTTGTTCTACATAGAAGTGGCCGAATTTCAACGTCCACCTTCTTGGTTAACAAGTTCCTGTTCTTGTTCTAAAGTCAGATCTAATTTCAAGATACCGAAACTTGATATTTTCTCGTTATGTGCACCATTTAACAAAGAATCACAGTCTTCATCAATATTTTCTTTATTCGATATATTGACAGTGTCATAGTGTGCAACATTTTCCGCAGGTTCTACCTGAACGTGTTTAATCGTATCCTTCATTGTCATCATTTTGCACCGGTGTATTATTATACACGTGCATCTCAGCATATTCATGTTCGGTCGATTGAGGGGCCATATTCTGGTTAAGAGCGACATATTCGTGTTTGTCTGTCTTAGCAACAACTTCACCTTCAAAATCGACATCACTGTCAACCTTTCTGTTCTCAGTCGACACATGTTTGAAGTTTTCGTAGTTTTTTTTGAAGTTTCTGATTTTGTCGGGATGTATCTCGATCAGGTTTATCCGGTCGTATCTTAGAATTGTTTGGCTTTGTAGAGCTGACCGTGTGTGCATCAGTCCCATCCCCTGGAGTATCGTTTTCATGTTCTTCCATTATCTCATTTCCAGAACTAACACGATGTCCGGTTGTATTACTTATTGCGCAAGAGCCTTTAATCACATTTGTCTCAGTGCTAGATTCACTCACGATAGGTTTACGTGCCCCCTTGGTTGCTTTGCGACGCCTTAAGCAGATAACACCTGCGATTATAAGTGATACAACAACTACCAATGCGATCATTCCAATCACAATACCCGTGGTATTGTTTGGATTTGAGTTATTGTCTGAAGATTTAGATTCTTCTTCAGGTTTACCATCTTTGTCAGTAGACTGTCTTGTCGTGCTGCGTCGATTTTCATCCTTGTTACCATCATCCTTGCCATCGGTGTCATCGATTTTGTTTTTGTTACCCTCGTCAATTCCATCTGCACAAATCTATTTCTGACTGATACCACAATCATCAGGCTGTAGGGTTAGAGAATTGCCAGTCCTGGTAACAGATAGACATGCATCGGTGTTCTGACTATACTGGTCGTGTACTCGAAAACTGCGGAATGTGCTTAACCAGTACTTGTTGGATCGATTTGCTTTAGTAACCATAGCTTCAGTCAAATGCGAATGCATTTTATCAGACGCGTTACCACAAAACTCAACAGCGTCACTCCAGGTATCCGTTCTCTCAGTTTCACCTTCATGTTTGTTACAAATTACAGATAAACTGTCCAAGCACTTAGCTGATGATTGTTCCCATTCAGCGCCATTGTGCTCAATCATGCCGCACTGAAAGTTTCGCATTTTGGAGCCATGAAGGTACACTGATTTAAATGTGAATAATATGTTGTCATTTGATGTTTTGCATTTATCGTTAAAATTCTGTAGCTGATTCACGAATGTCGGAAAGCAAACACACTTAGTTTGATACAGGCCAACTTTTTGCCCATGAGTTGTATGGCAGAACTCATCACATTCGAAAACGTTGTTTTCATGGCTTATATTGGTCGTATATGTGCTTTTCCATGTATTTGCATCTTGGCACCCTTCAAGAGTAGTAAACTCTCCAAACTCTGCGTACCCGGCAACCGAAGAAGACTCCCTGGCCGACAAAATGACGTCACGTAGCTTGTCATACGTCATGAAATCCCGATTGTCAAACGATGGCATGTACTAAGTACCGGCTACTCGGCGAAATAACTCACTCTTTGCTAGTCCACCGCGCCCTTTACACGACTCTATCGCTTCACCGTGGTTTCCTATCCCGTCGGCCCATATTCCGGGAGGTAAACAAGTCACACACAACAATATCAAACATTTTTGCAATTTCAAAATATTCTTGAGTAACATATTTGTTATTTTTTGCGAATTTTATAACTAAGGGTGATGATGATTTAATTGTTATCATCCGGAAAAACATTGAACAAATAACAGATATATGTGTTAGACGGAAAACGCTCTTGACAAGCTGAAAACACGATATCGGTCGTTAAAAGGAAAAGAAATACACATCCATCCTTCATCGAAGTGAATGTGAGATATAGAAGTTGAAAATTGCCTTACTGTTGTAAATATAAAAAAATATGAAATCGAGAAAAGTATCTTTGAAGTTCTAGCGGATAAAATTATGATACACTCTGAAGTCCTCCGTCTCACAATTCTCCTGCAACTTAAATACAAATTACCGACCATTAGTGTGTTTTCAGTTCTATACGCAATACATAATTAGGCATAACCCTAGTTAGCAACTATTTTAATATGTTCAATGTTAATAACACTTCTGACGTTGCGGGTTACTTAAAGTATACCACTGACGTCAATATTGAGAGACGTGCATCAAAATCAGCCCGATCAATAATAAAAGCGCTGAAAGCGTTGGAAGGCTGTAGACGCGACAAGCGTGATTTGACTTTAAAAAAATAATCTGTTCACACGCAATACAAATCAAATCCAAACAATATTTTAAGTGGCGTCAAAGTGTTACCGATAAGTGCGAATAGGTAATGCAAATTGATGATTTTTAATACATTAAGTTAGTTTCAAAACAGTTACTGATAAACCTATATGTACTAGAATATATGAACATTACTTTCATCTCGCGCGTTTATTGCCAGTCTTATTGCCTGTGCCATTAAACGGGGTTAATGTTTCCTCAAGTTAATGCATACCTTAATAAGATTCAATTTACTTTTTTTACTTTATTCATGATTGTTAGGATAAGAGTGAGGTTGTGCATACAAACTGGTTTAAACCCCCAGTAAATTTATATTTTACTGACAATTCCAAGGCGGTACCTAACCATCCTTGATAAACAAGATACCTAGTTTTTTATATATAGTATGTATGCACTGTGCTGCTTGTGGAGTTTTGTGCTGTTCTTCCATGCTTCTTGTTTTGATGTTATGTTATATGTCTTTGGCGTTTACCCAGTGCCATTAAACCGTGTTTATGTTTAAATTTTTTGCTACTGAGCTTGTGTCTGTAGCTTTTCGCATAAATATTAAGATTATTAAATGAAACCCGATATTGGCTAATGACGTTTTAACAATTAAATTATGTATACGGTAAAGTAAAGCAGGATTTTTTAATCAACGTAATTCCACTTTATGTCTGATAATCTGTAATACTCTATATCCCTCGATTCCTTACAAATAATTATTTAAGAGTCTTCAGTTTGCTTTCAAATTCACACTAATGTTGCAATCTTATATACGTATTTAAATAAAGCGGTGTTTTAATTTGCACTATATTAAACCACGTATCACCATATGTCCCATATTTACCCATGGCGCAATAATTTCTTTAAAATGCCATGCCAAAATGTGGACATGATGAAATCTGATTTCGATTTGCGGTACTAAAGATACTACATGAACATGAATTTCTTATTGTTGACTTACGAAACTTTGATTTTATCCGTGGATAACGTAAGATTTTGGGGGTGGGGGAACATGTTTTCTTGAAATTCTATACTCCAGCAACATCTATATTTCTTATTTTATTTCGGATATACATGTACATGAAACAAAGTAGTTACAAATCGATTGACTTAATGAAAACAAATCGCAAACGTTAGCCGCAAACAAATCTAATAATCATTAACTCAATCCACCTGGCAGGTGGCATTACAAAGAGAAATCTACAGAATGTGTTTATGAAAGAAAATGTTAACTATCACACATAAAATATACTGTAAATACATTGACCATCACGGCAGACAACAGTTCACGGTGAGCTTGTTTTAATACCTAACAGATAATCAACAAACAGCCAAAATACAACAAACACAACTCACAAACATATAATGATGTAGATTATATAGACCATGACAAGGTGGCTATCCCCAACATTTCCCATTTACGATAGTTTATAGATGAATAATAACTGTTGTCTAGTACGCGCTGTGTCCCGGTTTAATGTTTGTTTGACCAATATCCATATGTCTTTAAAGGGACTCGCTCATGTTTTGGGCCAAAAGTAATTTCCCCCGGTAATGCATCTAAAACACATATTTTCATCATTATTTTACTCTATGATATCGAAATTGCAGAAACAATACAATTATAGTATTTTGGTTTGAGTGGGCTGCGAACCCACTTCTGTAAAGTCAAGAAAAATACTCCAGATCCCTTAATCTCTAGGCAACCAGGTCTTTTACAAAGTGATGGTTATTTTGACCTTTTAACAATACATTGATAATATCACGTGATAATGCCAACCAAACAATCACACAACAACGAATCGTTCATACCTGTAATTATGGTTAATGAAAATTGTAGTCTTCAAAAACGATATTTCAGCAAATATCAACATTTGCTGAAAGGTTCCAGCTTTTTACATCTTAGTTTGAACACTCCTAATGATTTGCCATATTTTGTTTCGTCATACAAACATGCATTTTACAAAACCATGAGCGAGGATCTTGGCTGACTTCTTGGCAACTGAGCCATTGTTGTAATATCGATATATGTTTGGGTTACCGCCTTGGAACGGTCAGTTTGAACAAGATTTAAACAAACAATCAACAGCGTAAATAATATCTGAATGAAGATATAATGTGAAAAGAATTTTCTCACTAGATCGCGGAATCTCATCAAATCACAAAGGAATACACAACACGCACACTTTGAGAGCTATAGTCGTTTATACAGACAGTTGTTCTACATAGAAGTGGCCGAATTTCAACGTCCACCTTCTTGGTTAACAAGTTCCTGTTCTTGTTCTAAAGTCAGATCTAATTTCAAGATACCGAAACTTGATATTTTTTCGTTATGTGCACCATTCAACAAAGAATCACAGTCTTCATCAACATTTTCATAATTCGATATATTGACAGTGTCATAGTGTGCAACATTTCCCGCAGGTTCTACCTGAACGTGTTTAATCGTATCCTTCATTGTCATCATTTTGCACCGGTGTATTATTATACACGTGCATCTCAGCATATTCATGTTCGGTCGATTGAGGGGCCATATTCTGGTTAAGAGCGACATATTCGTGTTTGTCTGTCTTAGCAACAACTTCACCTTCAAAATCGACATCACTGTCAACCTTTCTGTTCTCAGTCGACACATGTTTGAAGTTTTCGTAGTTTTTTTGAAGTTTCTGATTTTGTCGGGATGTATCTCGATCAGGTTTATCCGGTCGTATCTTAGAATTGTTTGGCTTTGTAGAGCTGACCGTGTGTGCATCAGTCCCATCCCCTGGAGTATCGTATTCATGTTCTTCCATTATCTCATTTCCAGAACTAACACGATGTCCGGTTGTATTACTTATTGCGCATGAGCCTTTAATCACATTTGTCTCAGTGCTAGATTCACTCACGATAGGTTTACGTGCCCCCTTGGTTGCTTTGCGACGCCTTAAGCAGATAACACCTGCGATTAAAAGTGATACAACAACTACCAATGCGATCATTCCAATCACAATACCCGTGGTATTGTTTGGATTTGAGTTATTGTCTGAAGATTTAGATTCTTCTTCAGGTTTACCATCTTTGTTAGAAAACTGTCTTGTCGTGCTGCGTCGATTTTCATCCTTGTTACCATCATCCTTGCCATCGGTGTCATCGATTTTGTTTTTGTTACCCTCGTCAATTCCATCTGCACAAATATATTTCTGACTGATACCACAATCATCAGGCTGTAGGGTTAGAGAATTGCCAGTCCTGGTAACAGAAAGACATGCTTGGGTGTTCTGACTATACTGCTCGTGTACTCGAAAACTGCGGAATGCACTTAACCAGTACTTGTTGGATCGATTCGCATAAGTAATCATAGCCTCAGTCAAATGCGAATGCATTTTATCAGACGCGTTACCACAAAACTCCACAGCGTCACTCCAGGTATCCGTTCTCTCAGTTCTACGTTCATGTTCGGTACACATTACAGATAAACTGTCCAAGCACTTAGCTGATGATTGGACCCAGTCAGCGCCATTGTGCTCAATCATGCCGCACTGAAAGTTTCGCATGTTGGTGCCGTAAAGAATTAATAATTTAAATGTAAATAATTTGTTGTCTTTTGATGAATTGCATTTATCGTTAAAATTCTGTAGCTGATTCACGAATGTCGGAAAGCAAACACACTTAGTTTGATACAGGCCAACTTTTTGCCCTTGAGTTGTATCGTTATCTTTGCAGAAAACACCACATTCGAAAACGTTGTTTTCATGGCTAACATTGGTCGTATATGTGCTTTTCCATTTATTTGCCTCTTGGCACCCTTCAAGAGTACAAAACTCTCCGAACTCTGCGTACCCTGCAACCCAAGCAGACTCCCTGGCCGACAAAATGACGTCACGTAGCTTGTCATGCGTCATGAAATCTCGATTGTCAAACGATGGCATGGACCAAGTACCGGATACTCGGCGAAATAACTCACTCTTTGCTAGTCCACCGCGCCCTTTACACGCCTCTATCGCTTCACCGTGGTTTCCTATCCCGTCGGCCCATATTCCAGCAAGAAAACAAGTCACACACAACAATATCAAACATTTTTGCAATTTCAAAATATTCTTGAGTAACATATTTGTTAATATTTGCGAATTTTATAACTAAGGGTGATGATGATTCAATTGTTATCATCCGCAAAAACATTGAACAAGTATCATCAGATATATGTGTTAGACGGAAAACGCTCTTGACAAGCTGAACACACGATATCGGTCGTTAAAAGGAAAAGAAATACATATCCTTCATCGAAGTGAATGTTTTTGGCAGATATTGAAGTTGAAAATTGCCTTACTGTTGTAAATAAAAAACATATGAAATCGAGAAAAGTATCTTTGAAGTTCTAGCGAATAAAATTATGATACACTCTGAAGTCCTCCGTCTGACAATTCTTCTGCAACTTAAATACAAATTACCGACCATCAGTGTGTTTTCAGTTCCATACGAAATACATAATTAAGCATATCCCTAGTTAGCAACTATTTTAATATGTTCAATGTTAATAACACTTCTGACGTTGCGGGTTACTTAAAGTATACCACTGACGTCAATATTGAGAGACGTGCTTCAAAATCAGCCCGATCAATAATAAAAGCGCTGAAAGCGTTGGAAGGCTGTAGACGCGACAAGCGTGATTTGACTTTAAAAAAATAATCTGTTCACACGCAATACAAATCAATCCAAACAATATTTTGAGTGGCCTCAACGTGTAACCGATAAGTGCGAATAGGTAATGCAAATTGATGATTTTTAATACATTTAGTTAATTTCAAAACAGTAACTGATAAACCTATATGTACTAGAATATATGAACATTGCTTTCATCTCGCGCGTTTATTGCCAGTCTTATTGCCTGTGCCATTAAACGGGATTAATGTTTCCTCAAGTTAATGCATACGTTGATAAGATTCAATTTACGTTTTTACTTTATTCATGATTGTTAGGATAAGAGTGAGGTTGTGCACACAAACTGGTTTAAACCCCTAGTAAATTTATATTTAACTGACCGTTCCAAGGCGGTACCTAACAATCCTTGATAAACATACCTAGTTTATATATATATATATATATATATATATATATATATATATATATATATATATATATATATATATATATATATATATATATATATATATATATATATATATATATATATAGTATGTATGCACTGTGCTGCTTGTGGAGTTTTGTGCTGTTCTTCCATGTGGCTTCTTTTGATTTTATGTTATATGTCTTTGGCGTTTACCCAGTGCCATTAAACCGGGTTTATGTTTAAACTTTTTGCTACTGAGCTTGTTTCTCTAGCTTTTTGCATAAATGTTAAGATTATTAAATGAAACCCGATATTGGCTAATGACGTTTTAACAATTAAATTATGTATACGGTAAAGTAAAGCAGGGTCTTTTAATCAACGTAATTCCACTTTATGTCTAATAAACTGTAATACTCTATATCCCTCGGTTCCTTACAAATAATTATTTAAGAGTCTTCAGTTTGCTTTCAAATTCACACTAATGTTGCAATCTTATATACGTATTTAAATAAAGCGGTCTTTTAATTTGCACTATATTAAACCGCGTAACGACATATGTCCCATATTTACCCATGGCGCAATATTTTGTTTAACATGCCATGTCAAAAAGTAGACAACCTAAAAATCTGAAGATAATTTAGTCAATTCTGCGTTAACGGTCATAAAAAATAAAGAGCAGATAGTTTTTAAAAATACTACATGAACATGAATTTCTTATTGTTGACTTACGAAACATTGATTTTATCCGTGGATAACGTAAGATTTTGGGGGTGGGGGGACATGTTTTCTTGAAATTCTATATTCCAGCAACATCTATATTTTTATTTTATTTCAGATATACATGAAACAAAGTAGGTACAAATCAATTGACTTATTGAAAACAAATCGCAAACGTAAGCCGCAAACAAATGAAAGAAAATGCTAACTATGACACATTAAATATACTGTAAATACATTGACCATCACGGCAGACAAAAGTTCACTGTGATCTTGTTTTAATGCCTAACAGATAATCAACAAAAGAACCAAAATACAACAAACACAACTCACAAACATAAATTATAAGGATGTAGATTATATAGCCCATAACAAGGCGGCTATCTCCAACATTTCCCAATTACGATAGTTTATAGATGGGTAATAATTGTTGTCTGGGACGTGCTGTGTCCAGTGTTTTATGTTTGTTTTGCCAAGATCCATGTGCCTTTAAAGGGATTTGATGTTTTTCGGACCAAAATGAATCTTCCCCGTAATGCATCTGAAACACTTATTTTATCATTATTTTACTCAATGATAGCGAAATTGCAGAAACAATACAATTATAGTATAAAAAGTATTTTGGTTAAAGTGTGCTGCGAACCCACGACTGTAAAGTCAAGAAGTAAATACAAACAGATCCCTTAATCACTATGCAACCAGGTCTTGTACAAAGTGATGGTTATTTTGACCTTTTTACAATGGATTGATAATATCACGTGATAATGCTAACCAAACAATCACACAACAACGAATCTCTCATACCTGTAATTATGGTTAATGAAAATTGTAGTCTTCAAAAACGATATTTTAGCAAATATCAACATTTGCTGAAAGGTTCCAGCTCTTAGTTTGAACACTCCTAGTGATTTGCCATATTTTGTTTCGTCATACAAACATGCATTTTACAAAACCATGAGCGAGGATCTTGGCTGACTTCTTGGCAACTGAGCCATTGTTGTAATATCAATATATGTTTGGGTTACCGCCTTGGAACGGTCAGTTTGAACAAGATTTAAACAAACAATCAACAGCGTAAATAATATCTGAATGAAGATATAATGCGAAAAGAATTTTCTAACTAGATCGCGGTATCTCATCAAATCACAAAGGAATACACAAACACGCACACTTTGAGAGCTATAGTCGTTTATACAGACAGTTGTTCTACATAGAAGTGGCCGAATTTCAACGTCCACCTTCTAGGTTAACAAGTTCCTGTTCTTGTTCTAAAGTCAGATCTAATTTCAAGATACCGAAACTTGATATTTTTTCGTTATGTGCACCATTCAACAAAGAATCACAGTCTTCATCAACATTTTCATAATTCTATATATTGACAGTGTCATAGTGTGCAACATTTCCCGCAGGTTCTACCTGAACGTGTTTAATCGTATCCTTCATTGTCATCATTTTGCACCGGTGTATTATTATACACGTGCATCTCAGCATATTCATGTTCGGTCGATTGAGGGGCCATATTCTGGTTAAGAGCGACATATTCGTGTTTGTCTGTCTTAGCAACAACTTCACCTTCAAAATCGACATCACTGTCAACCTTTCTGTTCTCAGTCGACACATGTTTGAAGTTTTCGTAGTTTTTTTGAAGTTTCTGATTTTGTCGGGATGTATCTCGATCAGGTTTATCCGATCGTATCTTAGAATTGTTTGGCTTTGTAGAGCTGACCGTGTGTGCATCAGTCCCATCCCCTGGAGTATCGTATTCATGTTCTTCCATAATGTTATTTCCAGAACTAACACGATGTCCGGTTGTATTAATTATTGCGCATGTGCCTTTAATCACATTTGTCGCAGTGCTAGATTCACTCACGATAGGTTTACGTGCCCCATTGGTTGCTTTGCGACGCCTTAAGCAGATAACAACTGCGATTAAAAGTGATACAACAACTACCAAAGCGATCATTCCAATCACAATAGCTGTGGTATTGTTTGGATATGAGTTATTGTCTGAAGATTTAGATTCTTCCTCAGGTTTACCATCTTTGTCAGTAGACTGTCTGGTCGTGCTGCATCGATTTTCATCCTTGTTACCATTATCCTTGCCATCGGTGTCATCGGTTTTGTTTTTGTTACTTTCATCAATACCATCTGCACAAATATATTTCTGGCTGATACAAAAATCATCAGGCTGTAGGGTTAGAGAATTACCAGTTCTTGTAACAGAAAGACATGCTTGGGTGTTCTGATCAAACTGACCATATACACAAAAGCTGCGGAATGTGCTTAACAAGTACTTGTTGGATATATTTGCTTTTTTATTCATACCATTTGTAAAATGCGAATACATTTTATCAGACGCGTTACCACAAAACTTGATTGCATCAATCTATGTATGCGTTCTCTCAGTTTCGCGTTCACTTTTGATACACGTTACAGATAAACTGTCCAAGCACTCAGCTGATGATTGGGTCCAAACAACGCCATTATGCTCAATCATACCGCACTGAAAGTTTAGATTTTGTGTGCCCCCGAGTCAAATGTTTCTAAATGTGTACAATATGTTGTCATTTGATATTTCGCAATCAACAAAATTGTAATTCTTGACTCCTCGAAAGCAAACACACTTATTTTGATACAGGCCAAAATGTTCCGCTAAGGTATTACTTTTGCAAAATTTTCCACATTCAAAAATATTGTTTTCATAGGTAACGTTGGACACTCTATATTTGTTTAGCGTTTTTGTTGCATCTTGACACCCTTCAAGAGCATTAAACTCTCCGAACTGTGCGTACCCGGCAACCCAAGCAGACTCTCCATTTAACATGATGCCGTCACTTAGCTTGCCATACGTAATGAAATCCCGATTGTCCAACGATGGCATTGACCAAGTTCCAGGTACTCGACGAAACAATTCACTCTTTGCTAGTCCACCGCGCCCTTTGCACGACTCTATCGCCTCACTGTGTTTTTTTAAGCCCGTCGGTCCATATTCCAGGAAAAACACATAAGATTATGAAATGTTTTTGGACAATTAAAATATTCTTACGGAACATGTTGGTAAAGTGAATTTTATAACAGAGAATGATGAGAACTGAAGATTTATCATGCAGAAAATACATCGAACAATAGCATCAAAAATCAATGTTAAAAGGAAAACGCACTTGACAATGGTAGGAGACACATGATCGAGTGTCATAACTTTAAGAAATACATGTGCTTCAAATAATAGGGAAGTAAATGTTCATGGCTAGAATGAAGCCTTACTGTTGGTGATATTTTTTTCTATGAAAAAAATGGATAATATCTTAAGTTCTCGCAAATATGATTATGATACACTTTGTTGGACGTTCGCGTTTCCAAACGGAAACCATATTCAATGGGTCCTCAAAGAAGGAACCGATCAAATAAATGTCGTCTGACATTAAATCAGTCTTAAGCTCTACTGGCCAGCAGAGCTTACGTCATGGCGTGGTGTCCGTCGTCCGTGCGTCCGTCCGTAAACAAGTGCTTGTGAATTCGATGAGTCTTTGATTTTGATTGCATCTCGATCAAACTTAAAGAGTTGTTTGATATCCATGAGAGTAAGGTTTCTCTCTGAAACCAGCCAGATCCATCCAGGTATGACTGGGTCCTTGAAATGCTGCAGGACAAACAAAGAATACTATAAGGGAGTTAACTTGTACAGAGAGTTGTGTAATATTTGATTTTTTTATCTCCCTTTGCCCATTGTTAAATATGTGATTCACCGATTGCTTTCCTTTGAGTTAGGCTCATTATATTGCTTATTACTAGTATGAACATGCTTTGAATAAAAATACCAAAAATGTCATGCCATTAGAACACAAGCCTTTGTTGACCTCTTGTTTTCGTTCAATACAGTCGAACCTCGTTGGCTCGAACTCCCAAAAACCGGCAAATATTGCTCAAGCCACGGAAAATTCGAGCCAAGCGGGAATGTTTACCTTCATTATAAAGAAATCGGTCCTTTACATATAGTTCGAGCCAACGAGGAATTCGATCAAAGCGAGTTCGAGCCAACGGGGCTCGACTGTTGTTGCAAAATGTATCATGCCAATGTTCAGATATGTGAATTTTGGTTGCCTGGTGACCCACTGGTTATTTTGGTTTGGTTTTGATAATTGAAGAATTTGATGTCTAGAGAATAAAAATTGTAAACTTTATAATCAAGAAAGATTATAAAATATGTCATTTGACTTCCGAGTTAAATAATTGAAATCAGGAAGAAAAACACAATAACTTTATTTTAAGTGTGCGTTCGGTCGTTTATTATTAGATTGGCTACCAGGCATCAAAATTTAACATTATTGATGGAATGACCAGCTTATTTGTTCATCAACGGCAATCGGAACACCTCGACCAGTATCCTACAAAATTTACTATTGCCGGAGATAGCCGAGTCGTTACGATTGCATCAACGAGTCGACGCCGAGGACAACAACGACAGGCGCTATTCTGACGCCTGTTATTTGTTTAAGGGATACTACCAATAATTATGTGAATTTTGTTTTGTGATCATAAGCGGGTCCAGGGGCGCCCCCCTGAAAATTCGTCCAACTTTATTTTTATTTCAATATAGAAGAAAATAATAAAATATACGCACAAAATGTACTTCAGAATAGAAAATTATCTTGGGGGAGCAACCCCAAGTCCCCCTGCCGTGTCAAATAAATTCCGGTTTTGAGGGATGGGCGCAAGTTAAAGGGCTACGCCCCTTATTTACGCCCCCTCTGACGTCAAATCCCAAATACGCCCCTAGTGATCCATATTATTTTGATATCAGTGGTTAGTACTTTTTGTGCACGAAAAGACATCCAAAAAAGACAAAAAATAATATAACAAACAAGTTTTTAGAGATTGCAAAATACGCCATTTACACCCAATTTCAGTTGAAATCAAAAGCAAGTATGCAACTTGTTTTAAGTTAATGCAATAATTACTTTCAGTCATTAATTTTACATATTAGTAATCAGCAAACAAACACCCTTAAAGTGGTACAAAATTGTATCGGATCACCATGCATAACAATTTAACGTTACTTATAATGGAGCTTTCAGAGAACTAGCGTATTTTGTGGGTCGGATACCTTACATCATTCGGAAAATTAATAACTGTTAAATGGTATTTGCATTATTTAAACATGTATGTCTCTAAGTAATTTATAAAGCTTTTATTTACATTTCAACTGTATATAGAAGGAGGGTAGGTAGGTAACTTAGTCAACGTCACCATGACTATATACGCATATAGCTTACCTTGTATATAAACGCATTTAGCTTACCATGTATATGTACCGTACAACATACCTTGTATATGTACGCAGATAGCTTACCTTGTATATGTACGCATATAGCTTACCATGTATATGTACGCATATAGCTTACCTTGTATGTGTACGCATATAGCTTACCTTGTATGTGTACGCATATAGCTTACCTTGTATGTGTACGCATATAGCTTACCTTGTTTATGTGCGCATATAGCTTAACTTGTATATGTACGCATATAGCTTACCTTGTATATGTACACATATGGCTTACCTTGTATATGTATTGATATTGCTTATCTTGTATATGTACGCATAAAGCTTACCTTGTATATGTACACATATAACTTACCTTGTATATGAACGAATGAAGCTTACCTTGTATATGAACGCGCATGGCTTACCTTGCATATGTACGGATATACCTTACCTTGCATATGAACGCAAGATGCTTACCTGATATATGTACTCATAAAGCTTACCTTGTATATGTACGCACATTGCTTACCTTGTATATATACGCATATAGCTTTCTTTGTATATATACGCATATAACTAACCATGTACATGTATACATAAAGCTTTACTGGTATAAGTATTTATATAGCTTACCTTGTATATGCACGCATAAAGCTTACCTTGTTAATGAACGAATAAAGCTTTCTTTATTTATGAACGCATATAACTTACCTTGTATATATACGCATATAGCTTAACTTGTATATGTACGCCTATAGCTTACCTTGTATATGTACGCATATAGCTTACCTTGTATATGTACGCTGATAGCTTACCTTGTATGTGTACGCATATAGCTTACCTTGTATATAAACGCATATAGCTTACCTTGTATGTGTACGCATATAGCTTTCTATGTATATGAACGCATGATGCTTACCTTTTATATGTACGCATATAGCTTACCTTGTTTATAAACGAATAAAGCTTACCTTGTATATGAATGCGTATAGCTTACCTTGTTTATGTACGCATATAGCTTATCTTGTATATGTACGCATATAGCTTGCCTTGTGTATGTACGCATATAGCTTACATTTAATATGTACGCATATAGCTTACCTTGTATATGTATGGATATAACTTACCTTGTATATGTACGGATATTACTTACCTGGTATATAAACGCATAAAGCTTACTTTGCATATGTACGCATATAGCTTACCTTGTATATGAACGCGTAAAGCTTACCTTGTATAAGTACGCATATAGGTTACGTTGTACATGTACGCATAAAGCTTACCTTGTATATGTACGCACATATCCTACCCTGTATATGTACACATATAGCTTCCTTGTATATGTTCGCATATAGCTTACTTTGTTTATGTACACATGTAACTCACCTTGTGCATGTACGCATATAGCTTACCTTGTGCAAGTACGCATACATGTTTATATGCGGAATTAGCTTTATGCGGTGTTTTTTGGTCAAGTCGATTTAAACACATAAAAAGTCATTTTTTTATGATATAACTAGATGAGTACAGCTTCATCATTTTTTCAAACACTATAGTCAGTCCAACAGTTTCATACAAGAGTTCTGATGTTCCTACTTAATCACGAACAAGGGCATGTTGAAGTGTGTATGTGAAACGTACATGAATCACAATAACTATCTATTATTGGTTGAAGTCCACACACGACAGCGGCCCCTTACAATTTATGCAAACACAAGAAATATCCTTTCGGAACTCCTCGGCCTTTTTATCGTAAAAATCCTCGGATGTATTTGGACGGTTTACATACTCAGAAATATGTATGGTTAAGTCCGCTGAAGTAGATCGCGTAGTAATTTAATATAGCAGTTCAACTTTACGACTTAAACTCTTGGGAATCTTAATTATGTTTGCAATAATTCACTTCACTGGCAATCAATTTATCTTAGATCAATAAATACAAGCTTAAACACTACAATTAATTAATGATATAATTCAAACATTTACGAACCACTTCAGCTGATGAACCGGCATACAATCGAGGTTGTTTTCGATAAAAATGACCGAGGAGTTCCGAATGAAGAAATGTCATCAGAATATGTAGTTTTACAGAATAACCTTAACAGTATTGCATTATTAACTAATTTGTTCATTATACATTGAAATCAAGTACGACATGTATCTGCTATAGAGGACATATGTACCGATATGCGTATTCTATAAGCAAACAAACATGTGAAAAGTAAAATTTAAAAAAATGTTTTATACATTTTGCCTCGTGGTAATAATAAACTGTCCACAGCATAAGGACTCATATTCGTGAATACTTTCATATGAATTCCATTGAAATATACTTTTACTTCACATCAACCATTTTTACTGCGACTTTCCTACAAAATGCCATTTTGATCAGAGTATTCTTTCTCACCCATGCTGTAAATAGAACGACCCATAACCGTAGCAGTTTATCATATTACATCACAATAACGCGAATAGAATTTAATCATTTCAAAATTATTATAAACTTAAAATTGAAACACTAATGACAACAATTCATTAAGCATATCATAAATTAACAGTTTCTAACATGTTGATTTAAGTTTTTGTGGCCTACTGACACAATAAAAACAATAACAAAAGATGTTGCGTCCATCGGAAATCATTCCCAATTACCGAATGGCAGCTCATTTAAATGGAAATTGGGGTGTAAAACATGTACCGTGGGAAACGTAATATTTCGCGGAAAGAACGTCTTTTCATTCCTCTATAAAACAAAATTGAAAAAAATAATTACAAATTGATAGACATTATTATAAAACAAAATCGCAAACGTTAGCCGCAAACACATTTTGTTAGCTTAAACTATACTTAGAGCAGGTCTACATCATTATAAACAAAAACATTGAACTACAAGATAATTTTATGTACGAAAAAGGTAATAATGGCACAAATATATACTGGAGACTACATTCAGCGCCCAGGCAGACAAACATCACCATGAGCTTGTTTAAAGGCCTAACAAACAATCAACAATACACACAAAATACAACAAACACAAATCCACAAATATAGGGCTGTAGTTCATATACCTTGACAAGGCGGTTACGCCCAACTTTACCAATGGCGATTATTAATAGTTGCGTTATCACTGATGTCTTTTAGGGTTGTTTTATGGTTGTTGTCTTGTAGAGTTGTGTCTCGTGTTAAACTGGCCTTTTGCCAAGATCCTCGTGTTTTAAACAGGACCTTGACTGAAATTTAGGCTACTTAACCACTGTTTTATTAATATATGTTTGGGTCACCGCCATGAAATGGTCAGTTAAAACATGCGTTACACCAAACAGTCTACAGCATGAATGATAATCGAAAAAAATTACGGCCGAAAGGAATATCTTAACTGAACGGCGGTATCTTATCAAACGACAAGGGCATACGCACAAACGCATATACCTTTAGGACTTTAGTTTTTCATCAAGACAATAGTTACACATGTTGCGTTGTTGGTTTAGTTCTTACAACAGCATGCGGAATGGGTTAGATTCATAAGATCTAAAATGCAGTTACATGTGTATTCATTCATACCCAACCATCAAGCGAAATAAAATACTACAGGCATAGCTATATATGAAACATAGAATTCAGTATGAATAACTACAATAGAGAAATATGTTGTAGTATATTAAGAAGGGTGGCCCTCGGATACATTTAGATTAAGAATGCAACAACACATAGTAGTGAACGAATTTTAACTTCCAAATTTTGTGTTAACAGTCTCTTGTTCTTGTTCTGAAGTCAGATCTATTTTAAAATACCGAAACCTGATATTCCCTCGTTATGCGCATCATTCAGAAAAGTATATTTTTCTTGGCTACTTTTTCATTGTTCGATAAATTGACAGTGTCATAGTCATCAACATTTCCTGCAGGTTTATGTTTATTTCCTTTTCCTGGGAGAGTTGAATCATAGCCTTCGTGTTCATTATTTTGGAAAGGTGTGTGATCATACACATGAATCTCAGCACGTTCCTGTTTGGTCAATGGAGCGGCCATATTATGGCAAAGCACATCATATTCGCCCTTGTCTGTCTTTGAAACAACATCACCATGACATTCGTCTTCGTTTTCATCAACTTTCCTGTTCTCAGTCGATACATGCTTAAAGTTTTCGTATGCTTCGTTATGTTTCTGATTTCGTCGGAGTGTGTTTCGTGCCGGTTTATCCTGTCGTATTTTCAAATTGTTTGGATTTGTAGAGCTGACCGTGTTTGTCATATCCTCTGGACAAGCGTATTCATGTTCTTCAATAAGTTCATTTACAGAATTCACACAATGTTTAGTTGTATTACTTATTGTGAATGTGTCTTTAATCACAATTGTCTCAGTGCTAGATTCACTCACGATAGGTTTACGTGCCCCCTTGGTTGCTTTGCGACGCCTTAAGTAGATAACACCTGCGATTATAAGTGATACAACAACTACCAATGCGATCATGCCTTTACTATTAGTGTTGTTATCACCCTCCTTGCTACCGGTGTCATCGGTTTTGTTGTTGTAACCTTCCTCAATATCATTTGCACAAATATATTTCTGACTTCTACCACAATCATCAGGCTGTAGAGCTAGATAATTGCCAGTCCTAGTAACAGATAGACATGCATCGGTGTTCTGACTATACTGATCGTGTACTCGAAAACTGCGAAATGTGCTTAACCAGTATTTGTTGGATTGATTTGCTTTAGCTTTCATAGCCTCAGTCAAATACGGATACATTTCATCAGACGTGTTACCACAAAACTTGATTGCGTCACTCCAGGTATCCGTTTTCTCAGTTTTACGTTTGGTACACATTACAGATAAACTGTCCAAGCACTTGGCGGATGATTGGATCCAGTCAACGCCATTATACTCAATCATGCCGCACTGAAAGTTTCGCATATTAGAGCCGTGAAGATCCACTAATTTAAATGTGAATAATATGTTGTCATTTGGTGTTTTGCAATCAATAACATTGTTATGCTTGTCTTCTCGAAAGCAAACACACTTACTTTGATACAGACCAAAATGTTTCGCCAAGGTATTATCTTTGCAAAATTTACCACATTCAAAAATATTGTTTTCATATGTAACGTTGGTTTCTCTATATTTATTTAGCTGCTTATTTGCATCTTGGCACTCTTCAAGAGTATAAAACTTCTCTCTGAACTGTGCGTACCCGGCAACCCAAGCAGACTCTCCATTTAACAAGATGCCGTCACTTAGCTTGTCATACGAAATGAAATCCCGATTGTCCAACGATGGCATTGACCAAGTTCCAGGTACTCGACGAAATAATTCACTCTTTGCTAGTCCACCGCGCCCTTTGCACGACTCTATCGCCTCACTGTGTTTTTTTAGCCCGTCGGTCCATATTCCAGGAAAAACACAACAAGTCACACATACCATTATCAATCGGTTCTTGACACTCAAAATATTATTGCGGAACATGTTGTTAAAATGAATTTATAACAGAGTGAGATGAAAACTGAAGTGTTGGCATTCAGGAAATACATCGATCAAATGAAATCATAAATGAGTTTTGAATAGTAAACCGGAAAACGCTTTTGACAATTGTAAGAGATGATCATCCAATGGCATTATTAGAAATACATGTGTCTCATCGAAAACGGATGTGAATTTTGTAAGAAATAATGAAGTTTGAATTTGCCTTACTGTTGTGATATGTTTTTCTCTGAAACAAGGAAATTATCTTTGAAGTTCTTGCTAATTAAATAATGATACACTTAGACGTTTTATGTTGGGCATCCGCGTTTCAAAGTGGAGACCATATTTAATGTGTCCGCAAAAAGAGATACGATCAAATAAATGTCGACTGAAAGTTAATCAGTTATTTTCTTTAAATATGTGCAATTGTTTTGTTTTTTTTGCACAATCAGACACAAAATGTATACGATGCAATAAAAAATCAGGCCATATATCGGATGTTCTATTTCATTGTCGTAAAATCATATTTTTGTCTGATTTTAAAAGGACGAATTAAAATTTTCAGTATATTTCGCCTTATGATTTTTTCTCCTTATATATGCCTACATCATAACTTTTACAACGCGTTATATATATATATTTGTTTGTTTTCAGGTCAAAACATGCCCGCCTTAGGTCAATATCCGCAACAAAAATGCTTACTATGCGACTCCTTTCGGGTACGAATCCCATGCACATAAGGACACATCATGTTGCAGTGAACTAGATCCAACAGTATTGAACTTGTCAACCCTTCCACAAATGGAAACCGGAATACCATTAATATTGGATATTGGACCGGTGTCCGAAAGTTAGCTCTGGTTGATTAAATTAGCAAATAAAAGGTATCAATGTCAAACGAAGTGTGATTGAAAATGTGAATTTGGAAGAAAAGTAAATGCGATTACGATGTAAGGCGAAGCTGTGGCAGGGGCGTGATCGCAAGTCCTGATAGGATTCCATAGTAAACACAATAGTTTTTATATACAAAATACTGCAAATTTGAAAGAAAAAGATGCGAAAAGTGTTACAAAAATGTAACGTTTTTTTACCTGGGCAATTAAAAACGGTAGGTCTGGGCTCGCTGTTGCTCTATTAGCATCTCGTAGCATATATGTGGATATGATATCACACTTACGTGTACATTCAATTACAATAGAATTCGGATATAACGAATCCATCATTTATACATGTCCCATAGATATAGCTTTATGTAGAAAAATCATGTCTTTTTCACATATATCTTAATACCTTGTGCATGTATTCATATATAGCAGAAACAGCTCTAAGCGATCGTACAGTGCGTGAACAACTTGGACCCCAGGGCAACCACTAAACATCATTGCCCCGACAACTGTATCCTGTCTAACCAACCGTCTTTAATCTGAACATGCCGTTGCATTCATGGTGAGATGTGGACGGCGTTTTGATTGATTCGATTAAAACTCATAAATTGATGATTTGCAATCATCGTAATCATTCCCGACATTCGGAAAACAAACACACAGTCGAAAACGTTGTTTTGATGGCTTACTTGGATGTTTGAATCATGGCACCCTTCGAGAGTATACAACTTCTCTCCAAACTGTTCGTACCCGTGCCTGGTGCTCAACTGATAGTCTGGTTTTATTGTGATACTATAAGGGTGTAAACGTTTTAGTACCATCAAACTTTTCTGGCCTTGAAAGATTGCAAAATAGGTCATTTGACATCCTTGTTCAGCAATTGAAATAAGGAGCAAAAACATATTTTTTATCAAAAGAGTCCGTTAGGTCGTCTATAATATAAGGATATTTTAGTTGTCAGCTAGCAATAACATTTTGAATTTTACCTAGATTATATAGGCTACAAGGCATCACAATTTAACATTACCGATGGAATGACAAGCTTATTTGTACATCAATGAGTCGACGCCGAGGACAACAACAACGGCAGACATTAGTCAGATGCCGCTATTCATTTAAGGAATCCGAACCACAAATATGTGAATGTTGGATGTTTGGTAACTCAATATTATTTTGGTATCTGTGCAAACGTTATTAAAAAGAACACAATCAGGTTTTTGGGGCCTTTAGAGAGTGCGAAATATGTCATATACGTCCAATTTCGGTTGAAATAAGGAGACAATATACAAAATGAAACAACTTTTTGACTGATGGACTTTCGGTCATTTATTTTACATAATAGAAATCAGCAACAGATACCCTTCAAATGTTACAAATTGTATCGGGTCAGCAGGAATCTCAAGTATACTGTGAATAGAGCTATCAGAGAAGTAGGGTTTTGGTGGGTCGGATACCTTAAAATAATTGGTTAAAATACGTGTGATCTGCAATAAACATTTAAAGACTTAAATTTTGAACATTATTTTTGAAACATTTTGCCCCGTGGTCAGTATATGATTTCATTGAGTAAGATCTCATGCTTACGAATACTATCATTTCTGCTGAAATAAACTTTTACTTCACATATTAATTAATAAAACAATTCTTTTTCGACGTTTATATAACATGCCATTTTGATCAGTATTTTTTCGGTGGAAGTGACCATTTGTTTGTGGTCAGTTTCATATGAAATGTATAATGCAGCATATTCCTAGTTAGGAACTATATCAATATTTTCAGTTTTCATAACAATTCTGACGCTGCGACTTATTCAATGAATACCATTGACGTCAATAATGAGACGTCCGTCAAAATCATCAAGTTCAATAAAAAACAATAGATTATTCTACCTAAATTGTCATGATTTTTCAACAGCAGATACGTCTTATAGAAAACTATATGAACATGAAACTTTCTTGTTGCTGACTTAGGTAACGTTGATTTTATCCGTGGATAACTCTGGAAAAACGTGTTTTCATTAAGATGCACTCTTACTCCCAAATAAGATTTACCACAATTAATACAATTGTTTTAATATACCAATAAGGATTAATAAATGTCGAAAACAATGGTTTGTTAAAAATATACCGAGTTTAATTTGACTGAAGAATGGTGCAGCAAACTCGGTATCTCTACCTTGTGAGACGATAGTAGATCGCATTAAATATTTTAGCACTCACCAATCATTTGATAATTCTGCGTTTTTAGCTATTAAATACACGGCTACAATCTTGTTATCAGTTATGAATATTTTCCATAAATGCATTATTTATGAGGTATTTAAAATTTTATCACGCAATTTTTATGTTTGTTATACATGTGTATGTATTGATTTTGAATAAGAGTGTTACTTTATTTTTTTTTATTTTTTTCGGAAACACATTTCAAAATGTCTTAAAAATCGATTAATACAACATAGCCAAATCGAAAACTTTAGCCACATAACTATTTTAGTGAGCCTTAACTGGTCTTAGGGCTGGTGTATATCATAACAATAAGAAACCTACAGAATATCTTTATGAAAGAACAAGTTAACTATCGCGAATAAAATACTCTGGAAACTACAGTTCAATGTGATCTTGTTTAATGCCTCACAGACATTATAAAGAAGAGAGAACCAAAATATAAAGAAAAATCACATAGCTTATATAGATCGTAACAAGGCGGTTAAATGACGATAGTTGAGTTATAATTGTTATTTTGTAACTTTGTTTCTCGTGTTTATGTTTGTTTGGATTTGTTCCTTCTTAAACAGAATCTTGGTTGAATTTAAGGCTATTGAGCCAATATTTTATTTTATTTTCAATATATGTTTGGTTAACTGCCTTAAAAAGGTCAGCTCAGACAGTTATACAAAAAACACCAAACATATTAAATGAAATATAAAAAATACCGAATTAAACGACAGTATCTTATGAAGCGACAATGGGATACTCCAAAATGCACACTTTAGTCTGTAGTTGTTTATAATGTCCGGCAGGCAAAGTAAAATGTGAGCTTGTTTAATGCCTCACAGACAATAAAGAAGAGAGAACCAAAATACAAAATATATCACATACATAAACAGATGTAGTTCATAAACCGAGACAAGGTGGTCATCCCAACATTTACAATTGTGTACTGAGTGTTGTATTGTTGCGTTGCGTCTCGTGTTTAGTTTAAACATATTTATTTGGGTAAATTCAAATATGAACAACAAGTACAAAAATGTATAAAGGATAGAATATCAAGTTTGGCAAACTTATGTATATTCGTCTCCCTGAGGTGAAAATTCAGTGCAGGTAGCAGTTGTCATAGAAAAATTGAGTATGGTACAAATTCAAGTGCAAAAAGATAATCCTAGTAAGAGAAATATTTATGCAAAAAAGCTACAGAAAGAAGCTCAGTAGCAAAAAGTTTAAACATAAACCCGGTTTAGTGACACTGGGCAAACGCCAAATGACTAAAGGCCCATCTCTTATATAAGAAGCCAATAAAGCATACTTTGATAGAGGAAAAAAGAATAGCACAAGAAAAGAAATAGATAGATCAAAATGGTGTTTTATGGTAAAAATGAAGTTTCTTTAATAATTATGTTTTCGCTATTGATCCGCTGAATGATCTTGTTTTCAAAGTCGAGATGGGTCTTGCGTATTTCTCTTTTACGTTTACGGATGAATTTTCGGAGGTAAGGGGTGAACCAAGGAATGTCATTTGGGCGGATGGTAACAACTTTAGATGTGAAAGTTTTTAAGGCTGCATTAAGTAAACTTTAATGATTCGAAAGCTCGGTCTAGGTTGCTACTGTTAGTTATTTTGCTCCAATCAACATTTACAAGTTCGTTTCTAAAACTGTCAAAATCAGCCTGGTCGTTTCTCCGTATTTTCCTTTTGAAGGACGATAATTTAGGCTCATTGATTTTTATCAAGGTAACCGTTGGACAGTGGAAGCACACGAGGTCAGGTATGAAAAGGTCTGCTGTGAAGTTAGTGATTACATGTTCAGGATGGTTCACGGTCATAAGATCATTGAGGGACGTTGAATTTTCAGTGAAGTGGGTAGGTTCAGCAATAAGTCGATGTGCGTTATAAGGTGAAACAAGTCTCGAAATATTGTTTGAAGGAGAGTTCAAATATTGACATTAAAACTTCTTGCTATGAGTTTGGTATTAGAATTGTGTGTGAAAGCATGATCTATGCTCTCTTCTAAGAGAGACCAGTTGTTATTAGAGTTTAGGGGTCTGTAGAAGCCTCCGACGAGGAGTGTTCGGTGCTGTATACTGAGGTCAACACAGAGAGCTTTAAGACCTAAGACTGAATACCAGAACGAACGTATATTTGCAACACTACCACCTTGTCTGCATAGACGGTCTTTTCGAAAGGAGGGTCAACATTGTGAATAAGGATGTCGTTATTGTCTGTGTAATCACGGAGCCAGGTTTCTGTGAAGATGAGAATATCATAATACTGTGATTCAATCTGTAGTATATCAAGTTTAGGTAAGATGCTCATGATATTAAGATGCATTACACTGAGGCCAGAGTCGTTGAGACCCAAAATGGAGGACACGGGAACGCTTGATAACGTTGATGATGTTGATGATGGGCCAGGATTTGGATGAACATCACCTGCTATGATTACATTACGAAAAAGTAAAGAGCAACGGAAACTTCGAGACATAACAAAACTTTTTGAGTGAAAATGTGATTATCGTAAGACTTATCTGATGCATTTAATCTATAACGCTTTGAAACAAAAGTGAATGCACGAGAGCTATCTAAAAGAAGTAGAGAAGTAACAACCGAGACGGTTACACCTGTAGCGTCGGCTATGGAAAAAAATATCATTATGATAATAAAGTGAACAAGGCGACAGTCAATATGATTTACGTATAAAGGAGCGCGAAAGGTACATTTAGGGGTCATGTCAAGTAGTTGTAAAGATCGCCAGGATCGTACGCGTGTAACAGATGGTGGAGTTCCCGTGCAACCTTGGCTAAATAGAATGGTGATTCAGAATACATATTAGTAATAAGGTCATAGTAATGGTGGAGTGTGTAGAAAACAGTGTGGACAGTAGAAGTATATGAAAGAAATACAATGAGGAATTTTAAATGGAAGGTTACATCTGTACAATCGAGAAATGTTATCATGTTAGCCAAAGACTCCGGGTTGATTTTGATTACGTCTAAGGGAAAGAAGTATGATTAAACAATTGCTTCGTATGAACAATAAGTATTTCCCTTGCATGTAGATAACAATGCTATTTACAAAACAACACAGATAATATACACTGAGAACTGCTTAGGCTATGATATCATGATAACAGGTATGTTATGTTAAGGTTTACAAAAAGAAAATAAACAAAAATCGGGTTTTATTCTGGTAAAGGAACGAGACGGTGTAGAATTATATAGAGCACTCGTAAATCAAGAGGAAAAAGTAACACATACATAATTGACAAAAAGCAGACGAGCAGTGATTCGTTAGAAACGTTTCTAGATTATATTCAGTAAGGATTTAAACCAAATAATGGTTGTCCAGTAGCAGTAGCTAGGTAAAGGTCTGTATGTGTTAATAGATACTAGTATACTTCAAGAAATTAGTCGAACGACTGGAGCGCAACGCGACATTTGAGTTCATTGAGAGAGTCTGTGAGGTTAATGCGGCTAACCGTCAAGTGGTTCACTCTCACGAGGATGGTACCATCGGCGGTCCAGACACTAGTGATGTTCTTGGTCTTCAGAAGACTGCGGGCATGATAGAAATCTGAGCTGCGCTCCCTTGTCAGACCTTCGTTGATATATACACCAGCGTAACCATATGCTTTCAGCTTGCGTCTATTCAGTTACAGCTTCTGGCGGGCTTATATGTGGCAAATTGGACCACTATGTCCCTTGGACGAGATTTCACTGGTCTATCGCCACCAGCGGAGGTGCAAAGACGCTGGTTTTCCTAGACGATGACTCCTGTCTATATCATCAAGGGTCAAGCGACGTTGATACCCTTTACCATGTCAAATATTTTGGCGTCGGTGACCTCACTTGGGGTTTCGGGGATGCCACAGAGCTTGGCATTGCTCTTTTTTTATTGCACTTATGTTTGGTAAAACCTGCAACATAACTTGGTCAACAATATTTGACACTAATGGGGTCAATCTGGATTTAAGCTAAGTGTCGTTTTTTAAGGGCAAAGTGCCATTTTTTTCAAGATCGGAATTGCTAAGCCAAATGTTTGCCGATGGTTGTAGGGCAGTGTTGGTGTTTACATCATTAGATGTCTCTTTAATTGAGGACATGGCTAGTTGCGGGGACGGGTGAGCAACTTTTGTTTTCTTTAGTCGGATTTGTCAAGTGGAGACAACAAGTTGCGCTTTCTGTCAGGTTAAACTTGAGGTGTTGTTCTACTATTGACCATTTCACGTCACGGCATACAACATAAAAAATCTGTAGATAATTAAGTCAATTCTACGTTAACGTTCATAAAAAATAAACAGCATATAGGTTTTAAAAATACTACATAAATATGATTTCTTCTGGTTGTTGGCTTACGAAACTTTGATTTTATCCGTGGATAACCTAAGGTTTCGGGGTTGGGGGAACATGTTTTCTTGAAATTCTATACTCCAGCAACATATATATTTTTTTTCGGTTATACATGAAACAAAATAGTTACAAATCAATTGACTTAAAGAAAACAAGTCGCAAACGTTAGCCGCAAACAAATCTAATAATCCTTAACTCAATCCACCTTGCACGTGGCATTACAAAGGGAAATCTACAGAATGTGTTTATGAAAGAAAATGCTAACTATAACACATAAACTATACTGTAAATTCATTGATCAGAACGGCAGACAAAAGTTAACTGTGATCTTGTTTTAATGTAACAAAAGATAATCAACAAAAGAACCAAACTACAACAAACACAACTCACAAACATATAAAGAAGTAGATTATATAGACCATGACAAGGCGGCTATCCCCAACATATTCCAATTACGATAGTTTATAGATGAGTAATAATTTTTGTCTCGGACGCGCTATATCCATAGTTTAATGTTTGTTTGATCCATATACCTTTAAAGTGACTTTATCATGCTTTTGGACCAAAATTAATCTTCCCCGGTAATGCACCTGAAACACTTATTTTATCATTATTTTGCTCAATGATATCGAAATTGCAGAAACAATACAAGTATATTATAAAAAGTATTTCAGTTTAAGTGGGCTGCTAACCCACGTCTGTGAAGTCAAGAAAAAATAGAAACAGGTGCCTTAATCACTAGGCAACTAGGTCTAGTACAAAGTGATGCATATTTTGACGTTTTAACAATACATTGATAACATCACGTGATAATGTCAACCAAACAATCACGCAATAACGAATAGCTCATAGCTGTTGTTAACGCTAATGAAAATTGTCGTCTTCAAAGGCGATATTTGAGCAAATATCAAAATTTGCTGAAAGGTTCCAGCTTTTTACATCTTAGCTTAAACGCTCCTAATGATTTGCCATATTTTGTTTCGTCATATAAAAATGCATTTTACATATACATGAGCGATACCTTTTAAACAGAATCTTGGCTGACTTCTTGGCTACTTAGCAATGATGTAATATCATTATATGTCTGGGGTACCGCCTCGGAACGGTCAGTTTGAACAAAATTTACACAAACAATCAACAGCGTAGCTAATATTTGAATAAATATATAATACGAACAAAGTGATTGTTTTAACTAGACGGCAATGTCTCATCAAACCACAAGGGAATACAAAAACACACACATTTTGAGTGCTTTAATCGTTTATAGAGACAGTAGTTCTACGCAGAAGTGGCCGAATTTCAACATCCACATGTTAAAAAGTTCCTATTTTTTGTTCTGATGTCAGATCTAATTTCAAGATACCAAAACTAGATAATTCCTCGTTATGTGCACCATTGAAGAAATCATCATAGTCATTATCAACAATTTTATTGTTCGTTATATTGACAGTGTCATAGTGTTCAACATTTCCCGCAGGTTCTACATGAACGTGTTTAATCGTATCCTTCATTGTCATCATTTTGCACCGGTGTATTATCATACACGTGCATCTCAGCATATTCATGTTAGGTCGATTTAGGGGCCATATTCTTGTTAAGTGCGACATAATCGTGTTTGTCTGTCTTAGCAACAACTTCACCTTCAAACTCGTGATCTTTGTCAAACTTTATATTCTCAGTCGACATACGTTTGAAGTTTTCGTAGTTTTTTTTTGACGTTTCTGATTTTGTCGGGGTGTTATTCGATCAGGTTTGTCCGGTCTTATCTTAGAATTGTTAGGATTTATAGAGCTGACCGTGTTTGTATCAGTCACATCCCCTGGAGTATCGTATTCATGTTCTTCCATAATGTTATTTCCAGAACTCGCACGATGTCCGGTTGTATTACTTATTGCGCATGTGCCTTTAATCACATTTGTCGCAGTGCTAGATTCACTCACGATAGGTCTACGTGCCCCATTGGATGCTTTGCGGCGCCTTAAGCAGATAACACCTGCGATTATAAGTGATACAACAACTACAAATGCGATAATTCCAATCACAATACCTGTGGTATTTTTTGGATTTGAGTTATTGTCTGAAGATTTAGATTCTTCCTCAGGTTTACCATCTTTGTCAGTAGACTGTCTGGTCGTGCTGTGTCGATTTTCATCCTTGTTACCATCATCCTTGCCATCGGTGTCATCGGTTTTGTTTTTGTTACCTTCATCAATTCCATCTGCACAAATATATTTTTGACTGATACCACAATCATCAGGCTGTAGGGTTAGAGAATTGCCAGTCCTGGTAACAGAAAGACATGCTTTGGTGTTCTGACTATACTGATCGTGTACTCGAAAACTGCGGAATGGGTTTAACCAGTACTTGTTGGATATATTTGCTTTTTTCTTCATATCATATGTCAAATGCGGATACATTTCATCAGACGCGTTACCACAAAACTTGATTGCGTCAATCCATGTATGCGTTCTCTCAGTTTCGCGTTCACTTTTGGTACACGTTACAGATAAACTGTCCAAGCACTTAGCTGATGATTGGGTCCAGTCAACGCCATCATGCTCAATCATACCGCACTGAAAGTTTCGCTTTTGTGTGCCCCCAAGTGAAATGATTTTAAATTTGTACAATATGTTGTCATTTGAGATTTCGCAATCAACAAAATTGTTATGCTTGACTTCTCGAAAGCAAACACACTTATTTTGATACAGGCCAAAATGTTCCGCCAAGGTATTACTTTTGCAAAATTTTCCACATTCAAAAATATTGTTTTCATAGGTAACGCTGGACACTCTATATTTGTTTAGCGTTTGTGTTGCATCTTGACACCCTTCAAGAGCATTAAACTCTCCGAACTGTGCGTACCCGGCAACCCATGCAGACTCTCCATTTAACATGATGCCGTCACTCAGCTTGCCATACGTAATGAAATCCCGATTGTCCAACGATGGCATTGACCAAGTACCAGGTACTCGACGAAATAATTCACTCTTTGCTACTCCACCGCGCCCTTTGCACGACTCTATCGCCTCACTGTGTTTTTAATCCCGTCGGTCCATATTCCAGGAAAAACAAAACAAGTCAGACATAAGATTATGAAATGTTTTTGGACAATTAAAATATTCTTGCGGAACATGTTGGTAAAGTGAATGTTATAACAGAGAATGATGAGAACTGAAGATTTATCATGCAGAAAATACATCGAACATTAGCATCAAAAATCAATGTTAAACGGAGAACGCACTTGACAATGGTAGGAGACATATGATCGAGTGTCATAAGTTTAAGAAATACATGTGCTTCAAATGATAGGGAAGTAAATGTTCATGGCTAGAATGAAGCCTTACTGTTGGTGATATTTTTTCTATGAAAAAAATGGATAATATCTTAAGTTCACGCAAATATGATTATGATACACTTTGTTGGACGTTCGCGTTTCCAAACGGAAACCATATTCAGTGGGTCCTCAAAGAAGGAACCGATCAAATAAATGTCGTCTGACAGTTAATCAGTCTTTAGCTCTACTGGCCAGCAGAGCTTACGTCATGGCGTGGTGTCCGTCGTCCGTGCGTCCGTCCGTAAACAAGTGCTTGTGAATTCGATGAGTCTTTGATTTTGATTGCATCTCAATCAAACTTAAAGAGTTGTTTGATATCCATGAGAGTTAGGTTTCTCTCTTAAACCAGCCAGATCCATCCAGGTATGACTGGGTCCTTGAAATGCTGCAGGACAAACAAAGAATACTATAAGGGAGTTAACTTGTACAGAGAGTTGTGTAATATTTGATTTTTTTATCTCCCTTTGCCCATTGTTAAATATATGATTCACCGATTGCTTTCCTTTGAGTTAGGCTCATTATATTGCTTATTACTAGTATAAGCATGCTTTGAATAAAAATACCAAAAATGTCATGCCAGTAGAACACAAGCCTCTGTTGACCTCTTGTTTTCTTTCAATACAGTCGAACCTCGTTGGCTCGAACTCCCCAAAACCGGCAAATATTGCTCAAGCAACGGAAAGTTCGAGCCAAGCGGGAATTTTAACCTTCATTATAAAGAAATCGGTCCTTTACATATAGTTCGAGCCAACGAGGAATTCGATCCAAGCGAGTTCGAGCCAACGGGGCTCGACTGTTGTTGCAAAATGTATCATGCCAATGTTCAGATATGTGAATTTTGGTTGCCTGGTGACCCACTGGTTATTTTGGTTTGGTTTTGATAATTGAAGAATTTGATGTCTAGAGAATAAAAATTGTAAAAAAAGAAAAACACAATAACTTTATTTTAAGTGTGCGTTCGGTCGTTTATTATTAGATTGGCTATCAGGCATCAAAATTTAACATTATCGATGGAATGACAAGCTTGTCTGTACATCAACGACAATCGGAACGCCTCGGCCAGTATCCTAAAGAATCTTGGAGGTTTGCTGAGTTGCTAAATATGCTAATTTGTCTGGTGAACATTAGTGGATCAAGGGGGGGCCCTGATCGCCCCCCCCCCTCCTAAACTCGTCCAACTTTACATTTTATTTTAATACAGAAGAAAAAAATGCGCCCAAAATGTACAGAAGAAAAAAATACGCCCAAAATGTACTATTTCAGACTAGAAAATGTTCTTTGGGGAGCAACCCAAAACCCCATGCCATTTTCAACCAAAATAAATTCCGGTTCTGAGGGAGGGGCGCAAGTTTACTCCCTCCCATTTCAAATCCTAAATCCGCCTCTAGTGATCCCATATATCAGTGTTAAGTGCTTTTTGTGCAGAAAAAAAATAAAAAATAAATATTTATTTAACAAACAAGTTTGTAGGACCTTTTAGATTGCAAAATATGCCAATTATTGCGCTCAGGAAAAACAAAGACAGTTGGACCTTTTAGATTGCAAAATATGCCAATTATTGCGCTCAGGAAAAACAAAGACAATTTTTTTATGTAAAATATAAATTTAATTTTGCCGAAATAATAGGCTGCTAGATAGGAAATGAAATTAACATAGATATAAAGCTTATGTCAAAAGCAGCCATAAATCCTCCACGCAAGGATACACCACACCAGAAAGCATAATAAAGTGAAAAACATAATACAATATTCAATATCAATTTAACATTACTGTTAATGAAGCTATCAGAGAACTAGCGTATTTTGTGGGTCGGATACCTTTACATCATTCGGAAAATTAATAACTGTTTAAATGGTATTTGCATTATTTGAACGTGTATGTCACTAAGTACTTTGTAAAGCTTTTATTTACATTTCAACTGAATATGGAGGGAGGGTAGGTAGGTAAAACGGTCTACGTCACCATCACCACAATTATCATAATGATTGATATAACCACAAAGGCCAAAATAATCAACCTCAACAGCAGATGCAGCAACAGCAGCAGAACTTGGAACAATGTTACAATGTGAACTATTGGAAGCAGTTACACGTTAGAGTGAAAACGATAAGATATCAAACAAAAGTTATATATAAAACAAAATATTAATAGAGATGAGTATGGAATTACACCTTCACACAATTACGGTGGAACTCAGACATAGCGAACTCCACCATTAAGACATATTTCGGCCAAAATAATATATCATAGCCATATGCAGAAAAAGCGTGCCTTATTATTCACATAACTTACCTTGTACATGAACGCACATAGCTTACCTTGTATACGTAAGCATATAGCTTACCTTGTATACATACGAATATACCTTACCTTGTATATGAACGCATATAACTTTCCTTGTATACGTACGCATATAGAATACCTTGTATATGTACGCATATAGCCTACCCTGTATAGCTTACCTGGTATATGAAAGCATATAGCTTACATTGTATATGTACACAAATAGCTTTCCTCTATATGTACGCATATAGTTTACCTTGTATATACACATATATAGCTTACCTTGTATTAAACACATATAGGTTACCCTGTATACGTACGTATATAGCTTACCTTGTATAAAAACACATATAGCTTACCTTGTATATGAACGCATATAGGTTACCCTGTATACGTAAGCATATAGCTTACCTTGTATATGAACGCATATAGCTTACCTTGTATATGAACGCATATAGCTTACCTTGTATATGAACGCATATATCTTACCTTGTATACGTACGCATATATCTTACCTTGTATATGTACGCATATATCTTACCTTGTATACGTACGCATATATCTTACCTTGTATATTAACGCATATAACTTCCCTTCGTAGGCATATAGCTTACCTTGTAAGTGAACGTATATAAATAACATTGTATACATACGCATATAGCTTATCTTGTATATGTACGCATATAGCCTACCCTGTATATGAACGCAAATAGCTTACCTCGTATATGAACGCATATAGCTTACCTTGTATATGTACGCATATAGCTTACCTTGTATATATACGCATATAGCTTACCTTGTATACGTACGCATATAGCTTACCGTGTATATGTACGAATATAGCTTACCTTGTATACTTACGCATATAGCTTACCTGGAATATGTACGCATATAGCTCTCCTGGTATATATACGCATATAGCCGACCCTGTATAAGTACGCATATAGATTACCTTGTATATGTACGCATATAGCTTACCTGGTCTATGAACGCATATTGCTTACCTTGTATATGAAGCAAATAATTTACCCTGTATATGTACGCATATAGCTTCATTGTATATGTATATGTAAAGCTTACCTTATATATGTACGAATATAGATTTCCTTGTATATGTACGCATATAGATTACCTTGTATATGTACGCATATAGCCTACTTGTATGTAAATAAATATGGCCTACCTTGTATATGTACGCATATAACTCACCTTGTATATGTATGCATGTAGATTACCTTGTATATGAATGCATATAGCTTACCTGGTATATGAGCTCATAAAGCTTACCCTGTGTATGTGTGCATATAGCTTAACTTGTAAACGTACGCATAGAGCTTACCTTGTATATGCACGCATAGAGCTTACCTTGTATATGCACGCATATAGCTTACCTTGTATATGAACGCATATAGCTTACCTTGTACTTGTACTCATATAGCTTACCTTGTATACGTACGCATATAGCTTACCTTTAATATATACGCATATAGCTTACCTTGTATACGTACGCATATAGCTTACCTTTAATATATACGCATATAGCTCACCTTGTATACGTACGCATGTAACTTTCCTTGTATATTTACTAATATAGCCTACCCTGTATATGTACGCATATAGCTTACCTTGTAAATGAACGCATATAGCGTACCTTATACTTGTACTCATATAGCTTACCTTGTATACATACGCATATAGCTTACCTTGTGTATGAACGCATAAAGATTACCTTGTATATGTACGCATATAGCTTAACTTGGATATGAATGCATATAGCTTACCTTGTATATGTACGCATATAGCTTAACTTGTATATGAATGCATACAGCTCACCCTGTATATGTACGCATATCGCTTCCATGTATATGTTTATAGATAGCTTACCTTGTATATGAACGCATAAAGAATACCTTATATATGTAAGTATATAGCTTAGCTTTTATATGCACGCATAGAGCTTACCTTGTATATGCACGCATAGAGCTTATCTTATATATGCACGCATAGAGCTTACCTTGTATATGTATGCATATACCTTACCTTGTATATGTACGCATATAACTTACCTTGTAAATGTATGCATATAGCTTACCTTGTATATGCACGCATAGAGCTTACCTTGTATATGTATGCATATAGCTTACCTTGTATATGTATGCATATAGCTTACCTTGTATATGCACGCACAGAGCTTACCTTGTATACGTACGCATATAACTTACCTTGTATATGCACGCATAGAGCTTACCTTGTATATGTATGCATATAGCTTACCTTGTATATGTATGCATATAGCTTACCTTGTATATGCACGCACAGAGCTTACCTTGTATACGTACGCATATAACTTACCTTGTATATGAACGCATATAGCTTACCTTGTATACGTACGCATATAGCTTACCTTGTATATGCACGCATAGAGCTTACCTTGTATATACACGTTCGGACTGGGCGTGAACAACTCGAATCCCAGAGTAAACACTGCCCCGAAAATTGCACCCCTTCTCACTTCCCCTCCAGGATCCGCCCCAGTGTCCTATCCCGTATTTACTGTTGATAGACAATGCCTAACGTGACATTGATTCGCGCCGTTGCGTTCATGGTGAAATGTGGGCGGCGTTTTCATTAATTCGATTTAAACACATAAAAAGTCAATTTTAATGATTTAACTATATGACAATTGCTTCATCATTTTTCCACACATGTATAGTCAGTCTAACTGTTTCTTACAAGATTTGCGATGTTCCTACTTATTCAAGAACAAAGGCATTTTGAAGTGCGTATGTGAATCGTACATGAGTCACGATAACTATATATTATTGGTTGAAGTTCACCCACGACAGCGGCCCCTCACAATTAATGCAAACTCAATGAATGTCATCAAAATATAAAGTTTGACAGAATAACTTTAACAGTATTGCATTATTAG
This sequence comes from Mya arenaria, assembly GCF_026914265.1. Taxonomy (NCBI): domain Eukaryota; kingdom Metazoa; phylum Mollusca; class Bivalvia; order Myida; family Myidae; genus Mya; species Mya arenaria. The sequence goes on along the minus strand of NC_069128.1, from coordinate 41,614,693 downwards.
TTAATTTGTTCATTATACATTGAAATCAAATAAACGACATGTATCTGCTTTAGACGACATATGTACCGATACGCGTATTCTGTAAGCAAACAAACATTTGAAAAGCAAAATTAAAAAAAAGAAGTTTTATACATTTTGCCACGTGGTCAGAATAAACAATGTCAACTGCATAAGGACTCAAATTCTTGAATAATTTTATATGGTATCCATTGTAATATACTTTTACTTCACATCAACAATTCCTCCTGCGATTTTCGTACAAAATGCCATATCGATCAAAGTATTCTTTCTCACCCATGCTGTAAATAGAACGACCCGCAACCGGGACAGTTTATTATATTGCGCCACAATAACGCGGAAAGAATTAAACATTTCAAAATTATTTTAAACTTAAAATTGAAACGCTAATGACAACAATACATTTAACATATCATAAATTAACATGTTGATTTTAGTTTTTGTGGGCTGCTGATACAATACAAACAATAACAATTTTCAATTTACATGACTATTGTTTAGCGATGATTCACGATCCGAACATATCCGAAGATGTTACGTTCATCAGAAATCATTTACAATTGCCGAATGGCAGCTCATTAAAATGGAAATTGAGGTGTAAAACATTTACGGTGGATAACGTGATATTTCACGGAATGAACGTCTTTTTATTCGTTTTAATTCTCGTTTTTTTCCGATTTATTTTACAAATTGATGAACATGACGAAACTGAACTCAGGGCAGGTTTACATCGTTATAAACAAAAACAACAAACTACTAGACAAATTAATGTAAGAAAAAGGTAATAATGGCACAAATATATACTGGAAACTACATTTAGCGCCCACGCAGACAAACATCACCGTGAGCGTGTTTAAATGCCTAACAAACAATCAACGATACACACAAAAGACAACAAACACAAATCCACAAATATATGGTTTTAGTTCATATAGACCTTGACAAGGCGGTTACCCCAACTTTACCCATGACGATAGTTATAGTTGTGTTTTCACTGATGTCTTCTAGGGTTGTTTTATGGTTGTTGTCTTGTAGTGTTGTGTGTCGTGTTTAATGTGTTTTTTTGCCAAGATCCTCGTGTTTTAAATAGGACCTTGACTGAAATTTAGGCAACTTGACCACTGTTTCATTATCAATATATGTTTGGATTACCGCCATGGAATGGTCAGTTAAAACAGGCGTTACACAAAACAATATACAGCATACATGATAATCGGAAAAAATACCGTCGAAAGGATTATCTTAACTGAACGGCGGTATCTTATCATACGACAAGGGAATACGCAAAAACGCATACTTTAGGGCTTTAGTTTTTCATCAAGACAATAGTTACACGTAGTAGTGAACGAATTTTAACTTCCAAATTCTGTGTTAACAATCTCTTGTTCTTGTTCTGAAGATAGATCTAATTTTAAAATACCGAAACCTAATATAACCTCGTTATTCGCATCATTCAGAAAAGTATCTTTTTCTTGGCATTTTTTTCATTGTTCGATAGATTGACAGTGTCATAGTCATCAACATTTCCTGCAGGTGTATGTTTATTTCCTCTTCCTGGCAGAGTTGAATCGTAGTCTTCGTTGTCATTATTTTTGAAAGGTGTGTGATCATATACGTGTATATCAGCACGTTCCTGTTTGGTCGATGGAGCGGCCATATTATGGCAAAGCAGATCATATTCGTCCTTATCTGTCTTTGTAACAAATTCACCATGACCTTCGTCTTCGTTTTCATCAACTTTCCTGTTCTCAGTCGATACAAGCTTGAAGTTTTCGTATGTTTCGTTCAGTTTCTGATTTCGTCGGAGTGTGTTTCGTGCCGGTTTATCCGGTCGTATTTTCAAATTGTTTGGATTTGTAGAGCTGACCGTGTTTGTCATATCCTCTGGACAAGCGTATTCATGTTCTTCCATATGTTCATTTCCAGAATTCACACAATGTTTGGTTGTATTACCTATTGTGAATGTGTCTTTAATCACATGTGTGTCTATGCTAGATTCACTCATCAAAGATCTATGAGCCTTCTTGGTTGCTTTGCGTCGCCTTAAACAGATAATACCTCCGATTAAAAGTGATACAACAACCACTACTGAGGCGATAATTCCAATCACAATTCCTGTGGTATTCTTTGGATTTGAGTAATTGTCTGGAGATTTAGATTCTTCCTCAGGATGACCATCTTTCTCAGTAGACGGTCTGGTCGTGATGCCTTGAAAAGCATTGTTGTTATCACCATTCTTGCCATTGTCGCCATCGGTTCTGTTGTTATTACCTCCCTCAATATCATTTGCACAAATATATTTCTGTCTGATACCACAATCATCAGGCTGTAGGGTTAGAGAATTGCCAGTCCTAGTAACAGAAAGACATGGATCGGTGTTCAGACTATTCTGATCGTGTACTCGAAAACTTCGGAATGCGCTTAACCAGTACGTGTTGGATCGATTTGCTTTAGCTTTCATAGCCTCAGTCAAATACGAATGCATTTTATCAAACTCGTTTCCACAAAACTCTGCTGCGTCACTCCATGTATATGTTCTCCCAGATTCACGTTCGGTACACATTACAGATAAACTGTCCAAGCACTTAGCTGATGATTGGGTCCAGTCAGCGCCATTCTGCTTAATTATACCACACTGAAAGTTTCGCATGTGTAAGCCATGGACTTTAACTAATTTAAATCTGAATAACATGTTGTCATTTGGTGTTTTGCAATCAACAACATTGTTATGCATGACTTTTCGCAAGCAAACACACTTATTTTGATACAGACCAAAATGTTCCGCCGAGGTATTATCTTCGCAAAATTTACCACATTCAAAAACATTGTTTTCATGTGTAACGGTGGTTTCTCTATATTTATTTAGCTCATTATTTGCATCTTGGCACCCTTCAAGAGTATAAAACTTCTCTCCGAACTGTGCGTAACCGGCAACCCAGGCGGACTCTTCGACTGGGAAGATGACACCACGTAGCCTGTCATACGTCATGAAATCCCGATTGTACAACGATGGCATGGTCCAAGTTCCGGCTACCCGGCGAAAAAAATCACTCTTTGCTAGTCCACCGCGCCCTTCACACGACTTAATCGCTTCAGTGATGTTTCCTATCCCGTTAGTCTTTATTCCAGGAAAGACAAAACAAGTCACACATAACATAAGCAAACGTTTCTGGACACTCAAAATATTATTGCGGAACATGTTGTTAAAATGAATTCATAACAGAGATAGATGAAAACTGAAGTGTTGGCATTCAGGAAATACATCAAACAAATGAAACTATAAATGAGTTTTCAATAGAAAACCGGAAAACGCTTTTGAGAATTATAATAGATCACATCCAATGGCATTGTTGACATCAGGTTGACCGGTTGTAAACAGTTAAAGAAATACATGTGCTTCATCGAATGTGGGAAATAATGAAGTTTGAATTTGCCTTACTGTTGTCATATGTTTTTCTCTGAAACAAGGAAATTATCTTTCAAGTTCTTGCTAGTAAAATGAGAATACACTTGTCAGGCATCCGCGTTTCAAAGTGGAGACCATATTTAATGTGTCCGCCAAAGATACGATAAATAAATATATATTTGATAGTTTATTAAAGCTTCATCAATACAACATATATACTCGTACATCACATAATAAATATACCTAAAAACATGCATTGCCACTTAGTGTATGAGTAATAATTATAAGAGACTACAGCACACAAAAAAGACTATACATTTCTTATACAACATATAAAAATCGAAAAATGTAGTCTGAAAGTTAATCAGTTATTTTCTTTAAATATGTTCAATTGTTTTTCACACAATTAGACACAAAATGTACGCGATGCAATAAAAAATCAGGCCATATATCGGATGTTCTATTTCATTGTCGTAAAATCATATTTTGTCTGATTTTAAAAGGACGAATTAAAATTTTCAGTATATTTCGCCTTATGATTTTTTCTCGTATTTAATTTCATTATATATTCCTACATTATAACTTTTACAACGCGTTATATATGTATATTGTTGTGTTTTTTTTCAGGTCAAAACATGCCCGCATTAGGTCAACATCCGCAACAAAAAATGCTTACTATGCGACTCCTTTCGGGTACGGATCCCATGCGCATAAGGACACATCACGTTGCAGTGAACTAGATCCAACAGTATTGAGCTTGTCAACCCTCCCCAAAATGGAATCCGGAATACCGTTAATATTGGATATTGGACCGGTATCCGAAAGTTAGCCCTGATTGTTTGATTAGCAAATTAAAAGGTATCAATGTCAAACGAAGTGTGATTGACAATGTGAGTTTGGAAGAAAAGTAACTCCATGCAAAGCGAAGCTGTGACGTGGGCGTGATCGCAAGTCCTGATAGGATTCCGTAGTAAACACAATAGTTTTTATATACAAAATACTGCAAATTTGAAAGAAAAAGATGCGAAAAGTGTTACAAAAATGTAACGGTTTTTTAACTGGGCAATTAAAAACGGTAGGTCTGGGCTCGCTGTGGCTCTATTAGCATCTCGTAGCATATATGTGGATATGATATCACACTTACGTGTACATTCAATTACAGTAAAATTCAGATATAACGAATCCATCATTTATACATGTCCCATAACTATAGCTTTATGTAGAAAAATCATGTTTTTTTTCACATATATCTTAATACCTTGTACATGTATTCGTATATAGCAGAAAAAGCTCTAAGCGATCGTACAGTGCGTGAACAACTTGTACGCCAGGGCAACCACTAAACATTATTGTCCCGACAACTGTTTTCTGTCTAACCAACCGTCCTTGATCCGAACATGCCGTTGCATTCATGGTGAAATGTGGGAGGCGTTTTGATTTATTCAATTAAAACTCATATATTGATGATTTGCAATCATCGTAATCATTCCCGACATTCGGAAAACAAACACACATTCGAAAACGTTGTTTTGATGGCTTACTTGGTGTTTGAACCTTGGCACCCTTCGAGAGTATACAACTTCTCTCCAAACTGTTCGTACCCGTGCCTGGTGCCCAACTGATAGTCTGGTTTTATTGTGATACTATAAGGGTGTAAACGTTTTAGTACAATCAAACTTTTCTGGCCTTGATAGATTGCAAAATAAATCATTTGACTTCCGAGTTTAGCAATTGAAATAAGGAGCATATTTTTTTTTATCAAAAGAGTCCGTTAGATCGTCTATAATATAAGGATATTTTAGTTGTCAGCTAGCAATAACCTTTTGAATTTTACCTAGATTACATAGATTACAAGGCATCACAATTTAACATTAACAAGCTGCTTATTTGTACATCAATGAGTCGACGCCGTGGACAACAACAACGGCAGACATTAGTCAGACGCCGCTATTCATTTAAGGAATCCGAACCACAAATATGTGAATGTTGGATGTTTGGTAACTCAATATTATTTTGGTATCTGTGCAAAAGTGTTTTTGTGTTTTTTTTGCAGAAAAACAAATGTAAAACATATCAAAAAAGAATACAACAATTAGGTTTTTGGGGCCTTTAGAGAGTGCGAAATATGTCATATACGTCCAATTTCGGTTGAAATAAGGAGATAATATACAAAATGAAACAATCTTTTGAGTGATAGACTTTAGGTCATTTATTTTACATAATAGTAATCAGCAACAGATACCCTTCAAATGTTACAAATTGTATCGGGTCAACAGGAATCTCAAGTATACTGTTAAAAGAGCTATCAGAGAAGTAGGGTTTTGGTGGGTCGGATACCTTAAAATATTTGGTACGCGTGATCTGCAATTAACATTTAAAGACTTAAATTGTTAATATTATTTTTTAAACATTTTGCCTCGTGGTCAGTATATAATTCTATTGAGTAAGAACTCATGCTTACGAATACTATTATTTTTGCTGAAAATATTTTTACTTCACATATTAATTAATCAAACAATTCTTCTTCGACGTTTATATAACATGCCATTTTGATCAGTACTTTTCCGGTGAAAGTGACCATTTGTTTGTGGTCAGTTTCATACGAAATGCATAATGCAGCATATTCCTAGTTAGAAAGTATATTAATATTTTTAGTGTTCATAACAATTCTGACGCTGCGTGTTATTCAATTAATACCATTGACGTCAATAAATGAGACGTCCGTCAAAATCATCACATTTAATTAAAAACAGTAGATAATTCTACCTTAATTGTCATGATTTTTCACCAGCAGATAGGTCTTAAAGAAAACTATATGAACATGAAACTTTCTTGTTGTTGACTTAGGTAAAGTTGATTTTATCCGTGAATAACTCCTGAAAAAAACCTGTTTTCATAAAGATGCCATCTGACTCCCAAATAAGATTTACCACAATTACTATAATTGTTTTAATATACCAATAAGGATAAATAAATGTCGAAAACAATGGGTTGTTAAAACATATACCGAGTTTAATTTGAAAGAATGGTGCAGAAAACTCGTATCTCTACCTTGTAAGACGATAGTAGATCGCATTAAATATTTTAGCATTCACCAATCATTTAATATTTTTTGCGTTTTCAGCTATTAAATATACGGCTACAATCTTGTTATCAGTTATGAATATTTTCCATAAATGCATTATTTAGGAAGTAGTTAAAGGGTTATCACGCAATTTTTATGTTTGTTATACATGTGTATGTATTGATTTTGAATAAGAATGTTAATTTATCTTTTTAATTTATTTAAGAAACACATTTCAAAATGTCTTACAAATCGATTAATATAACATAGCCAAATCGAAAGCTTTAGCCACAAAAATAATTTAGTGAGCCTTAACTGGTCTCAGGGCATGTGTACATCATAACAAAAAGGAACCTACAGAATATGTTTATGAAAAAACAAGTTTACTATCGCGAATAAAAAGAACTGGAAACCCGGCAGGCAAAAGTTCAATGTGAGCTTGTTTAATGCCTCACAGACAATAAGCAAGAGAGAACCAAAAACCAAAAAAAACACATAGCTTATATAGTTCGTACCAAGGCGGTTAAATGACGACAGTTTGATGTTATAATTGTTATTTTGTAGCGTTTTGTTTCGTATTAATGTTTGTTTGGATTTGGTCCTTCTTAAACAGAATCTCGTTTGAATTTTAGACTATTGAGTCATTGTTTTGTTTTATTTTCAATATATGTCTGCGTAACTGCCTTAAAACAGTTACCTTAGACAGGAGTTTCGTAATACAAAAGCACTAAACACATTAAATGAGATATAAAAAAAACGAATTAAACGACAGTATCTTATGAAGAGACAAGGGAATACTCCAAAATGCACACTTTGAGTGCTGTGGTTGTTTATAAAACCCGGCAGGCAAAAGTTCAATGTGAGCTTGTTTAATGCCTAACAGACAATAAAGAAGAGAGAATCAAAATAAAAAATATATCACATACATAAACAGATGTAGTTCATAAACCGAGACAAGGTGGTCATCCCAACATTTACAATTGTGTAAAGAGTGTTGTATTGTTGCGTTGCGTCTCGTGTTTAGTTTAAATATATTTATTTGGGTAAATTTACATATGAACAACAAGTACAAAAATGTATAAAGGATAGAATATCAGGTTTGGCAAACTTATGTATATTCGTCTCCCTGAGGTGAAAATTCAAAGGTAGCAGTTGTCATAGAAAAATTGAGTATGGAACAAATTCAAGTGCAGAAAGATAATCCTAGTAAGAGAAATATTTATGCAAAAATCTATAGAAACAAGCTCAGTAGCAAAAAGTTTAAACCCGGTTTAGTGACACTGGGCAAACGCCAAAAGATTAAAGGCATGGGCTCTTATATAAGAACCCAATAAAGCATATTTTGATAGAGGAAAAAAGAATAGTACAATAAAAGAAATAGATAGATCAAAATGGTGTTTTATGGTAAAAATTCAGGTGTCACAATTAAATGTAAATAATCAATAATAGGTATATACAGTTAGAGGACTCGAGACCTCAACCCATTCCAGTCGGGCATGTCACTGGCAGAAACAATGTGTCGCCGCTATAAACTGGTGAACTTTTAAGACTTCTTTGTTTGATTCCTAGGTTAAGTGGTCGTCGCCATATATGAGGTTATTAAGGGTAAGAGCGCATTGAACGTTCGAAAATAAGACTTGGCGTAATTGCTCATAATTTATACCGTACAGAAGGAAATGAACTACGGTTTCTGATTGGCCTCAAGAGCATAAGGGTGAGTCGATGAGAGAACGTCGATGGAGGTCGTGTCTTTGAGAGCTATAGGAGAGGCGAAGCTGTGAGGTAACGGTTGGAGAAAGGAGATTCCATTCACGAATTACAGAAGGAAGGAATGATGTTTTGTAGAGTGGAGATTTGCAAGCAATTAGTGGGATGGAATTGTGTGTTTTTTTTTAAATGTATCTATGATCGGGCTAGTCAGGAAGCAAGAACGATACGTATGTTGGTGTCAGATTATGTTTCATTCTATACAAAATAGTTAGTTTACGTTTGGGCCTTCTGTTTTTTATAGATTCAAAGTTAACTTCATTGTAAAGCTTTGTTAATTTACAGTATTCTGTGGCACCAGTTGGGATTAATGGGGCCTCGAGTTGTACCGCCTCAATGTCATCTTTGAGCTGCTCTGAAGCATTGTACCAGATCACGTCAGAGTACTCCAGCAAGGGGCGAATGTTTGTTAGACAGTGGTTTTCGATACAGTCTCTGTTACGAAGAAATTTAAGTGTTCGAATGCATCCGAGTCGTTGCAATGGCGTCTTTGACGTCTTGCGGGGAGATGACTATTGGTGACTGGTTGCAGGCTGCACGAGGGATTGAAGCAGGAAGAAAATGATGTTCGTCGTAAACAGTGGATTGCTGACAGCAGTACGCGTTCATGAGATTTACTTTTTCTACGTCGTTTGTCGCAGTGTTTGCATTAGCTATTTTGGGTGGGAAGTGATCGTGATTGTTTATTATTCAATAGCTTTTTGGTAAACTTGAACCATTCTTTAATAATTATGCTTTCGCTATTTATCCGGTGAATGATCTTGTTTTCAAAGTCGAGATGGGTCTTGCGTATTTCTCTTTTACGTTTACGGATAAATTTTCGGAGGTAAGGGGTGAACCAAGGAATGTCATTTGGGCGGATGGTAACAACTTTAGATGTGAAAGTTTTTAAGGCTGCATTAAGTAAACTTTAATTTAATAATTCGAAAGCTCGGTCTAGGTTGCTACTGTTAGTTATTTTGCTCCAATCAACATTTACAAGTTCGTTTCTAAAACTGTCAAAATCAGCCTGGTCGTTTCTCCGTATTTTCCATTTGAAGGACGATAATTTAGGCTCATTGATTTTTATCAAGGTAACCGTTGGACAGTGGAAGCACACGAGGTCAGGTATGAAAAGGTCTGCTGTGAAGTTAGTGATTACATGTTCAGGATGGTTCACGGTCATAAGATCATTGAGGGACGTTGAATTTTCAGTGAAGTGGGTATGTTCAGCAATAAGTCGATGTGCGTTATAAGGTGAAACAAGTCTCGAAATATTGTTTGAAGGAGAGTTCAAATATTGACATTAAAACTTCTTGCTATGAGTTTGGTATTAGAATTGTGTGTGAAAGCATGATCTATGCTCTCTTCTAAGAGAGACCAGTTGTCGTTATTAGAGTTTAGGGGTCTGTAGAAGCCTCCGACGAGGAGTGTTCGGTGCTGTATACTGAGGTCAACACAGAGAGCTTTAAGACCTAAGACTGAAGGCCAGAACGAACGTATATTTGCAACACTACCACCTTGTCTGCATAGACGGTCGTTTTGAAAGGAGGGTCAACATTGTGAATAAGGATGTCGTTATTGTCTGTGTAATCACGGAGCCAGGTTTATGTGAAGATGAGAATATCATAATACTGTGATTCAATCTGTAGTATATCAAGTTTAGGTAAGATGCTCATGATATTAAGATGCATTACACTGAGGCCAGAGTCGTTGAGACCCAAAATGGAGGACACGGGAACGCTTGATAACGTTGATGATGTTGATGATGGGCCAGGATTTGGATGAACATCACCTGCTATGATTACATTACGAAAAAGTAAAGAGCAACGGAAACTTCGAGACATAACAAAACTTTTTGAGTGAAAATGTGATTATCTTAAGACTTATCTGATGCATTTAATCTATAACGCTTTGAAACAAAAGTGAATGCACGAGAGCTATCTAAAAGAAGTAGAGAAGTAACAACCGAGACGGTTACACCTGTAGCGTCGGCTATGGAAAAAAATATCATTATTATAATAAAGTGAACAAGGCGACAGTCAATATGATTTACGTATAAAGGAGCGCGAAAGGTACATTTAGGGGTCATGTCAAGTAGTTGTAAAGATCGCCAGGATCGTACGCGTGTAACAGATGGTGGAGTTCCCGTGCAACCTTGGCTAAATAGAATGGTGATTCAGAATACATATTAGTAATAAGGTCATAGTAATGGTGGAGTGTGTAGAAAACAGTGTGGACAGTAGAAGTATATGAAAGAAATACAATGAGGAATTTTAAATGGAAGGTTACATCTGTACAATCGAGAAATGTTATCATGTTAGCCAAAGACTCCGGGTTGATTTTGATTACGTCTAAGGGAAAGAAGTATGATTAAACAATTGCTTCGTTTGAACAATAAGTATTTCCCTTGCATGTAGATAACAATGCTATTTACAAAACAACACAGATAATATACACTGAGAACTGCTTAGGCTATGATATCATGATAACAGGTATGTTATGTTAAGGTTTACAAAAAGAAAATAAACAAAAATCGGGTTTTATTCTGGTAAAGGAACGAGACGGTGTAGAATTATATAGAGCACTCGTAAATCAAGAGGAAAAAGTAACACATACATAATTGACAAAAAGCAGACGAGCAGTGATTCGTTAGAAACGTTTCTAGATTATATTCAGTAAGGATTTAAACCAAATAATGGTTGTCCAGTAGCAGTAGCTAGGTAAAGGTCTGTATGTGTTAATAGATACAAGTATACTTCAAGAAATTAGTCGAACGACTGGAGCGCAACGCGACATTTGAGTTCATTGAGAGGTGCGCTCCAGTCGTTCGACTAATTTCTTGAAGTGACAGGAGTCACCGTCTAGGAAAACCAGCGTCTTTGCACCTCCGCTGGTGGCGATAGACCAGTGAAATCTCGTCCAAGGGACATAGTGGTCCAATTTGCCACATATAAGCCCGCCAGAAGCTGTAACTGAATAGACGCAAGCTGAAAGCATATGGTTACGCTGGTGTATATATCAACGAAGGTCTGACAAGGGAGCGCAGCTCAGATTTCTATCATGCCCGCAGTCTTCTGAAGACCAAGAACATCACTAGTGTCTGGACCGCCGATGGTACCATCCTCGTGAGAGTGAACCACTTGACGGTTAGCCGCATTAACCTGCGTCTATTCAGTTACAGCTTCTGGCGGGCTTATATGTGGCAAATTGGACCACTATGTCCCTTGGACGAGATTTCACTGGTCTATCGCCACCAGCGGAGGTGCAAAGACGCTGGTTTTCCTAGACGATGACTCCTGTCTATATCATCAAGGGTCAAGCGACGTTGATACCCTTTACCATGTCAAATATTTTGGCGTCGGTGACCTCACTTGGGGTTTCGGGGATGCCACAGAGCTTGGCATTGCTCTTTTTTTATTGCACTTATCTTTGGTAAAACCTGCAACATAACTTGGTCAACAATATTTGACACTAATGGGGTCAATCTGGATTTAAGCTAAGTGTCGTTTTTAAGGGCAAAGTGCCATTTTTTTCAAGATCGGAATTGCTAAGCCAAATGTTTGCCGATGGTTGTAGGGCAGTGTTGGTGTTTACATCATTAGATGTCTCTTTAATTGAGGACATGGCTAGTTGCGGGGACGGGTGAGCAACTTTTGTTTTCTTTAGTCGGATTTGTCAAGTAGAGACAACAAGTTGCGCTTTCTGTCAGGTTAAACTTGAGGTGTTGTTCTACTATTGACCATTTCACGTCACGGCATACAACATAAAAAATCTGTAGATAATTAAGTCAATTCTACGTTAACGTTCATAAAAAATAAACAGCATATAGGTTTTAAAAATACTACATAAATATGATTTCTTCTGGTTGTTGGCTTACGAAACTTTGATTTTATCCGTGGATAACCTAAGGTTTCGGGGTTGGGGGAACATGTTTTCTTGAAATTCTATACTCCAGCAACATATATATTTTTTTTCGGTTATACATGAAACAAAATAGTTACAAATCAATTGACTTAAAGAAAACAAGTCGCAAACGTTAGCCGCAAACAAATCTAATAATCCTTAACTCAATCCACCTTGCACGTGGCATTACAAAGGGAAATCTACAGAATGTGTTTATGAAAGAAAATGCTAAGCTGTAAATTCATTGATCAGAACGGCAGACAAAAGTTAACTGTGATCTTGTTTTAATGTAACAAAAGATAATCAACAAAAGAACCAAACTACAACAAACACAACTCACAAACATATAAAGAAGTAGATTATATAGACCATGACAAGGCGGCTATCCCCAACATATTCCAATTACGATAGTTTATAGATGAGTAATAATTTTTGTCTCGGACGCGCTATATCCATAGTTTAATGTTTGTTTGATCCATATACCTTTAAAGTGACTTTATCATGCTTTTGTACCAAAATTAATCTTCCCCGGTAATGCACCTGAAACACTTATTTTATCATTATTTTACTCAATGATATCGAAATTGCAGAAACAATACAAGTATATTATAAAAAGTATTTCAGTTTAAGTGGGCTGCTAACCCACGTCTGTGAAGTCAAGAAAAAATAGAAACAGGTGCCTTAATCACTAGGCAACTAGGTCTAGTACAAAGTGATGCATATTTTGACGTTTTAACAATACATTGATAACATCACGTGATAATGTCAACCAAACAATCACGCAATAACGAATAGCTCATAGCTGTTGTTAACGCTAATGAAAATTGTCGTCTTCAAAGGCGATATTTGAGCAAATATCAAAATTTGCTGAAAGGTTCCAGCTTTTTACATCTTAGCTTAAACGCTCTTAATGATTTGCCATATTTTGTTTCATCATACAAAAATGCATTTTACAAAAACATGAGCGATACCTTTTAAACAGGATCTTGGCTGACTTCTTGGCTACTTAGCAATGATGTAATATCATTATATGTCTGGGGTACCGCCTCGGAACGGTCAGTTTGAACAAAATTTACACAAACAATCAACAGCGTAGCTAATATTTGAATAAATATATAATACGAACAAAGTGATTGTTTTAACTAGACGGCAATGTCTCATCAAACCACAAGGGAATACAAAAACACACACATTTTGAGTGCTTTAATCGTTTATAGAGACAGTAGTTCTACGCAGAAGTGGCCGAATTTCAACATCCACATGTTAAAAAGTTCCTATTTTTTGTTCTGATGTCAGATCTAATTTCAAGATACCAAAACTAGATAATTCCTCGTTATGTGCACCATTGAAGAAATCATCATAGTCATTATCAACAATTTTATTGTTCGTTATATTGACAGTGTCATAGTGTTCAACATTTCCCGCAGGTTCTACATGAACGTGTTTAATCGTATCCTTCATTGTCATCATTTTGCACCGGTGTATTATCATACACGTGCATCTCAGCATATTCATGTTCGGTCGATTTAGGGGCCATATTCTTGTTAAGTGCGACATAATCATGTTTGTCTGTCTTAGCAACAACTTCACCTTCAAACTCGTGATCTTTGTCAAACTTTATATTCTCAGTCGACATACGTTTGAAGTTTTCGTAGTTTTTTTGACGTTTCTGATTTTGTCGGGGTGTTATTCGATCAGGTTTGTCCGGTCTTATCTTAGAATTGTTAGGATTTATAGAGCTGACCGTGTTTGTATCAGTCACATCCCCTGGAGTATCGTATTCATGTTCTTCCATAATGTTATTTCCAGAACTCGCACGATGTCCGGTTGTATTACTTATTGCGCATGTGCCTTTAATCACATTTGTCGCAGTGCTAGATTCACTCACGATAGGTCTACGTGCCCCATTGGATGCTTTGCGGCGCCTTAAGCAGATAACACCTGCGATTATAAGTGATACAACAACTACAAATGCGATAATTCCAATCACAATACCTGTGGTATTTTTTGGATTTGAGTTATTGTCTGAAGATTTAGATTCTTCCTCAGGTTTACCATCTTTGTCAGTAGACTGTCTGGTCGTGCTGCGTCGATTTTCATCCTTGTTACCATCATCCTTGCCATCGGTGTCATCGGTTTTGTTTTTGTTACCTTCATCAATTCCATCTGCACAAATATATTTTTGACTGATACCACAATCATCAGGCTGTAGGGTTAGAGAATTGCCAGTCCTGGTAACAGAAAGACATGCTTTGGTGTTCTGACTATACTGATCGTGAACTCGAAAACTGCGGAATGGGTTTAACCAGTACTTGTTGGATATATTTGCTTTTATCTTCATATCATATGTCAAATGCGGATACATTTCATCAGACGCGTTACCACAAAACTTGATTGCGTCAATCCATGTATGCGTTCTCTCAGTTTCGCGTTCACTTTTGGTACACGTTACAGATAAACTGTCCAAGCACTTAGCTGATGATTGGGTCCAGTCAACGCCATCATGCTCAATCATACCGCACTGAAAGTTTCGCTTTTGTTTGCCCCCAAGTGAAATGATTTTAAATTTGTACAATATGTTGTCATTTGAGATTTCGCAATCAACAAAATTGTTATGCTTGACTTCTCGAAAGCAAACACACTTATTTTGATACAGGCCAAAATGTTCCGCCAAGGTATTACTTTTGCAAAATTTTCCACATTCAAAAATATTGTTTTCATAGGTAACGCTGGACACTCTATATTTATTTAGCGTTTGTGTTGCATCTTGACACCCTTCAAGAGCATTAAACTCTCCGAACTGTGCGTACCCGGCAACCCATGCAGACTCTCCATTTAACATGATGCCGTCACTCAGCTTGCCATACGTAATGAAATCCCGATTGTCCAACGATGGCATTGACCAAGTACCAGGTACTCGACGAAATAATTCACTCTTTGCTAGTCCACCGCGCCCTTTGCACGACTCTATCGCCTCACTGTGTTTTTTAAGCCCGTCGGTCCATATTCCAGGAAAAACAAAACAAGTCAGACATAAGATTATGAAATGTTTTTGGACAATTAAAATATTCTTACGGAACATGTTGGTAAAGTGAATTTTATAACAGAGAATGATGAGAACTGAAGATTTATCATGCAGAAAATACATCGAACATTAGCATCAAAAATCAATGTTAAACGGAGAACGCACTTGACAATGGTAGGAGACATATGATCGAGTGTCATAAGTTTAAGAAATACATGTGCTTCAAATGATAGGGAAGTAAATGTTCATGGCTAGAATGAAGCCTTACTGTTGGTGATATTTTTTTCTATGAAAAAAATGGATAATATCTTAAGTTCTCGCAAATATGATTATGATACACTTTGTTGGACGTTCGCGTTTCCAAACGGAAACCATATTCAGTGGGTCCTCAAAGAAGGAACCGATCAAATAAATGTCGTCTGACAGTTAATCAGTCTTTAGCTCTACTGGCCAGCAGAGCTTACGTCATGGCGTGGTGTCCGTCGTCCGTGCGTCCGTCCGTAAACAAGTGCTTGTGAATTCGATGAGTCTTTGATTTTGATTGCATCTCGATCAGACTTAAAGAGTTGTTTGATATCCATGAGAGTTAGGTTTCTCTCTTAAACCAGCCAGATCCATCCAGGTATGACTGGGTCCTTGAAATGCTGCAGGACAAACAAAGAATACTATAAGGGAGTTAACTTGTACAGAGAGTTGTGTAATATTTGATTTTTTATCTCCCTTTGCCCATTGTTAAATATATGATTCACCGATTGCTTTCCTTTGAGTTAGGCTCATTATATTGCTTATTACTAGTATAAGCATGCTTTGAATAAAAATACCAAAAATGTCATGCCAGTAGAACACAAGCCTCTGTTGACCTCTTGTTTTCTTTCAATACAGTCGAACCTCGTTGGCTCGAACTCCCCAAAACCGGCAAATATTGCTCAAGCAACGGAAAGTTCGAGCCAAGCGGGAATTTTAACCTTCATTATAAAGAAATCGGTCCTTTACATATAGTTCGAGCCAACGAGGAATTCGATCCAAGCGAGTTCGAGCCAACGGGGCTCGACTGTTGTTGCAAAATGTATCATGCCAATGTTCAGATATGTGAATTTTGGTTGCCTGGTGACCCACTGGTTATTTTGGTTTGGTTTTGATAATTGAAGAATTTGATGTCTAGAGAATAAAAATTGTAAAAAAGAAAAACACAATAACTTTATTTTAAGTGTGCGTTCGGTCGTCTATTATTAGATTGGCTATCAGGCATCAAAATTTAACATTATCGATGGAATGACAAGCTTGTCTGTACATCAACGACAATCGGAACGCCTCGGCCAGTATCCTACAGAATCTTGGAGGTTTGCTGAGTTGCTAAATATGCTAATTTGTCTGGTGAACATTAGTGGATCAAGGGGGGGGGGCCCTGATCGCCCCCCCCTCCTAAACTCGTCCAACTTTACATTTTATTTTAATACAGAAGAAAAAAATGCGCCCAAAATGTACAGAAGAAAAAAATACGCCCAAAATGTACTATTTCAGACTAGAAAATGTTCTTTGGGGAGCAATCCAAAACCCCATGCAATTTTCAACCAAGATAAATTCCGGTTCTGAGGGAGGGGCGCAAGTTTACTCCCTCCCATTTCAAATCCTAAATCCGCCTCTAGTGATCCCATATATCAGTGTTAAGTGCTTTTTGTGCAGAAAAAAAAATAAAAAAAATATTTATTTAACAAACAAGTTTGTAGGACCTTTTAGATTGCAAAATATGCCAATTATTGCGCTCAGGAAAAACAAAGACAGTTGGACCTTTTAGATTGCAAAATATGCCAATTATTGCGCTCAGGAAAAACAAAGACAATTTTTTTATGTAAAATATAAATTTAATTTTGCCGAAATAATAGGCTGCTAGATAGGAAATGAAATTAACATAGATATAAAGCTTATGTCAAAAGCAGCCATAAATCCTCCACGCAAGGATACACCACACCAGAAAGCATAATAAAGTGAAAAACATAATACAATATTCAATATCCTTAAGAAATAGAGGGAAGAAAAGGACTAACTATGTAAGCAAAGATAAAATTGAGAACTTTGCAGACAAAATTTATTAAAAGAATCGGGCGGGAGGGAGGGAGAAAACACACGTCCGAACCGGATTAAACTAGCGAACAAGTGAAAAGGGCGGCAAAATAAAGAAGGGCGGACAATTAAACATTCGGCGCTGAGAAAGAGTTCCCTCCCTTGATCATTATTAATTTTTCTTAAAATTTGTTAAATTACGCCCAATTTTAGTTGAAATAAACAGCAAGTATGCAAATTATTATAAGTTAATGCATAAATTACTTTCAGTCATTAATTTGACATATTAGTAATTAGCAAACAAACACCATTAAATGATACAAAATTGTATAGGGTCACCCGGCATATCAATTTAACATTACTGTTAATGAAGCTATCAGAGAACTAGCGTATTTTGTGGGTCGGATACCTTTACATCATTCGGAAAATTAATAACTGTTTAAATGGTATTTGCATTATTTGAACGTGTATGTCACTAAGTACTTTGTAAAGCTTTTATTTACATTTCAACTGAATATGGAGGGAGGGTAGGTAGGTAAAACGGTCTACGTCACCATCACCACAATTATCATAATGATTGATATAACCACAAAGGCCAAAATAATCAACCTCAACAGCAGATGCAGCAACAGCAGCAGAACTTGGAACAATGTTACAATGTGAACTATTGGAAGCAGTTACACGTTAGAGTGAAAACGATAAGATATCAAACAAAAGTTATATATAAAACAAAATATTAATAGAGATGAGTATGGAATTACACCTTCACACAATTACGGTGGAACTCAGACATAGCGAACTCCACCATTAAGACATATTTCGGCCAAAATAATATATCATAGCCATATGCAGAAAAAGCGTGCCTTTTATTCACATAGCTTACCTTGTACATGTACGCATAAAGCTTACTTTGTATATGTACGCACATAGCTTACATTGTATACGTACGCATATACCTTACCTTATATATGAACGCATATAACTTACCTTGCATACGTACGCATATAGAATACCTTGTATATGTACGCATATAGCCTACCCTGTATAGCTTTCCTGGTATATGAACGCATATAGCTTACCTTGTATATGTACACAAATAGCTTCCCTCTATATGTACGCATATAGTTTACCTTGTATATACACATATATAGCTTACCTTGTATTAAACGCATATAGGTTACCCTGGATACGTACGTATATAGCTTACCTTGTATAAAAACGCATATAGCTTACCTTGTATATGAACGCATATAGGTTACCCTGTATACGTAAGCATATAGTTTTCCTTGTATATGTACACATATAGCTTCCCTGTATATGAACGCATATAGCTTACTATGTATATGTACACATATAGCTTTCCTGTATATGTACACATATAGCTTCCCTGTATATGTACGCATAAAGCTTACCTTGTATGTGTACACACATAGCTTCCCTGTATATGTACGCATATAGCTTACCTTGTATATGAACGCATATAGGTTACCCTGTATACGTACGCATATATCTTACCTTGTATACCTACGCATATATCTTACCTTGTATACATACGCATATATCTTACCTTGTATATGAACGCATATAACTTACCTTCTATACGTAGGCATATATCTTACCTTGTTAGTGAACGCATATAAATAACATTGTAAACATACGCATATAGATAACCTTGTATATGTACGCATATAGCCTACCCTGTATATGAACACAAATAGCTTACCTCGTATATGAACGCAAATAGCTTACCTTGTATATGTACGTTTATAGCTTACCTTGTATACGTACGCATATAGCTTACCTTGTATATGTACGCATATAGCTTACCTTGTATACGTACGCATATAGCTTACCGTGTATATGTACGAATATAGCTTACCTTTTATACTTACGCATATAGCTTACCTGGAATATGTACGCATATAGCTCTCCTGGTATATGTACGCATATAACCTACCCTGTATAAGTACGCATACAGATTACCTTGTATATGTACGCATATAGCTTACCTGGTCTATGAACGCATATTGCTTACCTTGTATATGAAGCAAACAATTTACCCTGTATATGTACGCATATAGCTTCATTGTATATGTATATATAAAGCTTACCTTATATATGTACGAATATAGATTACCTTGTATATGTACGCATATAGATTACCTTGTATATAAACGCATATAGCTTACCTTGTATATATACGCATATAGCTTACCTTGTATACGTACGCATATAGCTTACCGTGTATATGTACGAATATAGCTTAACTTGTATACTTACGTACATAGCTTACCTGGAATATGTACGCATATAGCTCTCCTGGTATATGTACGCATATAACCTACCCTGTATAAGTACGCATATAGATTACCTTGTATATGTACGCATATAGCTTACCTGGTCTATGAACGCATATTGCTTACCTTGTATATGAAGCAAACAATTTACCCTGTATATGTACGCATATAGCTTCATTGTATATGTATATATAAAGCTTACCTTATATATGTACGAATATAGATTACCTTGTATATGTACGCATATAGATTACCTTGTATATGTACGCATATAGTCTACTTGTATATAAATAAATATGGCCTACCTTGTATATGTACGCATATAACTCAACTTCTATACGTATGCATGTAGATTACCTTGTATATGAATGCATATAGCTTACCTGGTATATGAGCGCATATAGCTTACCCTGTGTATGTGCGCATATAGCTTAACTTGTATACGTACTCATATAGCATACCTTGTATACGTACGTACATAGCTTACCTTGTTTATGTACGCATATAGCTTACCTTTTATATATACGCATATAGCTCACCTTGTATACGTACGCATGTAACTTTCCTTGTATATTTACTAATATAGCCTTCCCTGTATATGTACGCATATAGCTTACCTTGTAAATGAACGCATATAGCGTACCTTATACTTGTACTCATATAGCTTACCTTGTATACATACGCATATAGCTAACCTTGTGTATGAACGCATAAAGATTTCCTTGTATATGTACGCATATTGCTTAACTTGGATATGAATGCATATAGCTTACCTTGTATATGTTCGCATATAGCTTAACTTGTATATGAATGCATATAGCTTACCCTGTATATGTACGCATATCGCTTCCTTGTATATGTTTATAGATAGCTTACCTTGTATATGAACCCATAAAGATTACCTTATATATGTACGTATATAGCTTAGCTTTTATATGTACGCATAGAGCTTACCTTGTATATGCACGCATAGAGCTTACCTTGTATATGCACGCATAGAGCTTACCTTGTATATGTATGCATATACCTTACCTTGTATATGTACGCATATAACTTACCTTGTAAATGTATGCATATAGCTTACCTTGTATATGCACGCATAGAGCTTACCTTGTATATGTATGCATATAGCTTACCTTGTATATGTATGCATATAGCTTACCTTGTATATGCACGCACATAACTTACCTTGTATACGTACGCATATAACTTACCTTGTGTATGAACGCATATAGCTTACCTTGTACTTGTACTCATATAGCTTACCTTGTATACGTACGCATATAGCTTACCTTGTATATGCACGCATAGAGCTTACCTTGTATATACACATTCGGACTGGGCGTGAACAACTCGAATCCCAGAGTAAACACTGCCCCGAAAATTGCACCCCTTCTCACTTCCTCTCCAGGATCCGCCCTTGTGTCCTATCCCGTATTTACTGTTGATAGACAATGCCTAACGTGACATTGATTCGCGCCGTTGCGTTCATGGTGAAATGTGGGCGGCGTTTTCATTAATTCGATTTAAACACATAAAAAGTCAATTTTAATGATTTAACTATATGACAATTGCTTCATCATTTTTTCACACATGTATAGTCAGTCTAACTGTTTCTTACAAGATTTGCGATGTTCCTACTTATTCAAGAACAAATGCATATTGAAGTGTGTATGTGAATCGTACATGAGTCACGATAATTATATATTATTGGTTGAAGTTCACACACGACAGCGGCCCCTCACAATTGATGACAACTCAATGAATGCCATCAACATTAATAGTTTTACAGAATAACTTTAATAGTATTACATTATTAGTTAATTTGTTCATTATACATTGAAATCAAAAGAACGACATGTATCTGCCATAGACGTAGACATATGTACCGATACGCGTATTCTGTAAGCAAACAAACATTTGAAAAGTAAAAAAAAATAAAAAATGTTTTATATATTATGCCTCATGGTCAGAATTAACAATGTCCACTACATATAAGGACTCATATTCGTGAATACTTTTATATGAAATCCATTATAATATACTTTTACTTCACATCAACAATTTCTCCTGCGATTTTCATACAAAATGCCATTTCGATCAAAGTACTCAGCAATGCCGTAAATAGAACGACCCGCAACCGGGACAGTTTATTATATTACGCGTAAAGAATTAAACACTTCAAAATAATTTTAAACTTAAAATTGAAATGCTAATGACAACAACACATTTAAAGTATCATAAATAAACACTTTCCAATATGTTGGTTTTAGTTTTTTTGGCCTGCTGACACAATACAAACAATAACAATTTTCAATTTACATGAATATTAATTAGCGATGATTCACGATCCGAACAAATCCGAAGATGTTGTGTTGTTCATCGGAAATCATTCCAAATTGCCGAATGGAGGTTGAGGTGAAAAACATTAACCGTTGATAACGTGATATTTTGCAGAAAGAACGTCTTTTTAATTCGTGTTTATTCTCATTTTTTCGATTTTTTTTACATATTGATGGACATGATAAAACAAAACCGCAAACACATTTAGTTTGCCTTAACTGAACTCAGGGCAGGTTTACATCAATATAAACAGAACAAACTACTAGATAAATGTATGTAAGAATAAGGTAATAATGACACAAATATATAGTGGAGACTACATTTAGCGCCCAGGCAGACAAACATCACCGTAAGCTTGTTTAAAGGCCTAACAATCAATCAACGATATACACAAAAACCTCAAAGACAAATCCACAAATATAGGGCTGTAGTTCATATAGACCGTGACCAGGCGGTTACCCCCAACTTTATCCATGGCGATAGTTAAAGATGCCCTATTACTCCCAAATAAGATTTACCACAATTAATATTATTGTTTAAATATACCAGAAAGGATGAACAAATGTCGAAAACAATTGCTCTTATGAAGGATACCGAGTTTAATTTGAAAGAATTGTGCAGAAAACACGGTATTTCTACGTTATGAGACAATAATAGATCACTGTAAATCTTTTAGCATTCACCAATCATTTAATAGTTTTGGGTTTTCGGCTATTAAATTCAAAGTTACAATCTTGTTATTAGTTATTGATATTTTCCATAAATGCATTATTTAGTAAGAAGTTAAAGATTTATCACCCAAAGTTTATGTATGTTATAAATGTGTATGTATGGAATTTGAATAAGAGTGTCACTTTTATAGTTGTGTTATCACTGATGTCTATAGGGTTGTTTTATGGTTGTTGTCTTGTAGTGTTGTTTCTCGTGTTTAATGTGTATTTGCCAAGATCCCCGTGTTTAAAATAGGACCTTGACTGAAATTTAGGCAACTTGACCACTGTTTAATTATCAATATATGTTTGGGTTACCGCCATGGAATGGTCAGTTAAAACAGGCGTTACACAAAACAGTCTACAGCATTCATGATAATCGAAAAAAAATACGGCCGAAAGGATTATCTTAACTGAACGGCGGTATCTTATCAAACGACAAAGGAATACGCAAAAACGCATATACTTTTAGGACTTTAGTTTTTCATCAAGACAATAGTTACACATGTTGCGTTGTTGGTTTAGTTCTTACAACCTGCGGAATGGGTTAGATTCATAAGATCTAAAATGGAGTTACATGTTTATTCATTCATACCCAAGCATCATGGGAAATAAAATACTACAGGCATAGCTATATATGAAAAATAGAATTCAGTATGAATAACTACAATAGAGAAATATGCTGTAGTATATTAAGAAGGGTGGCCCTCAGATACATTTAGATTAAGAATGCAACAACACATAGTGGTGAACGAATTTTAACTTCCAAATTCTGTGTAAACAATCGCTTGTTCTTGTTCTGAAGTCAGATCTATTTTAAAATACCGAAACCTGATATTCCCTCGTTATGCGCATCATTCAGGAAAATATATTTTTCTTTGCTATTTTTTCATTGTTCGATAAATTGACAGTGTCATAGTCATCAACATTTCCTGCAGGTTTATGTTTGTTTCCTCTTCCTGGGAGAGTTGAATCGTAGCCTTCGTTGTCATTATTTTGGAAAGGCGTGTGATCATACACATGTATCTCAGCGCGTTCCTTATTGGTCAATGGAGCGGCCATATTATGGCAAAGCACATCATATTCGTCCTTGTCTGTCTTTGTAACAACATCACCATGACATTCTTCTTCGTTTTCATCAACTTTCCTGCTCTCAGTCGATACAAGCTTGAAGTTTTCGTACGTTTCGTTAATTTTCTGATTACGCCGGAGTGTGTTTCGTGCCGGTTTATCCGGTCGTATTTTAAAATTGTTCAGATTTGTAGAGCTGACCGTGTTTGTCACATAATCTGGAGAATCGTATCCATGTTCTTCCCTTAGTTCATATCCACAATTCACACAATGTTTGGTTGTATTACTTATTGTGATTGTGTCTTTAATCTCATTTGTGTCTATGCTAGATTCACTCATCAAAGATCTATGAGCCTTCTTGGTTGCTGCTTTGCGTCGCCTTAAACAGATAATACCTCCGATTAAAAGTGATACAACAACTACTACTGCGGCGATCATTCCAATCACAATTCCTGTGGTATTGTTTGGATTTGAGTGATTGTCTGGAGATTTCGATTCTTCCACAGGATGACAATCTTTCTTAGTAGACGGTCTGGTCGCGATGCCTTGAAAATCATTGTTGTTATCACCATCCTTGTCGACATCGGTTTTGTTGTTGTAACCTTCCTCAATATCATTTGCACAAATATATTTCTGAGTTATACCACAATCATCAGGCTGTAGAGTTAGATAATTGCCAGTCCTAGTAACAGAAAGACATGCTTGGATGTTCTGACTATACTGTGCGTGTACTCGAAAACTGCGGAATGCGCTTAACCAGTATTTGTTGGATCGATTTGCTTTTGCCATCATAGCGTCAGTCAAATATGAATGCATTTTATCAGACGCGTTTCCACAAAACTGTACTGCGTCACTCCATGTATGCGTCCTTTCAGTTCCGAGTTCATGTTTGGTACACATTACAGATAAACCATCCAAGCACTTAGCTGATGACTGTGTCCAGAAACCACCATTATGCTCAGTCATGCCGCACTGAAAGTTTCGCATTTGTGTGCCTTTGAGAGAATGCATTTGATATGTGTACAGAAATTTGTCGTTTGATGTTTTGCAATCAGCGATATAGTTATGCTTGACTCCTCGCAAGCAAACACACTTATTTTTATACAGACCAAAATGTTTCGCAAAGGTATTTTCTCCGCAAAATTTACCACATTCAAAGACATTGTTTTCATGTGTAACGGTGGCCTCTCTATATTTCTGTTGCTGCTTATTTGCATCATGACACCCTTCAAAAGCATAAAATTTCTCTCCGAACTGTGCGTATCCGGCAACCCAGGCGGACTCCTGGACTGGTAAAGTTGACACCACGTAGCCTGTCATACGTCATGAAATCCCGATTGTACAACGATGGCATTGTCCAAGTACCGGCTACTCGGCGAAATAAATCACTCTTTGCTAGTCCACCGCGCCCTTTACACAACTCTATCGCTTTATTGTGGTTTCCTACCCTGTAAGTCATTATTCCAGGAAAGACAAAACAAGTCACACATAACATAAGCAAACGTTTCTGGACACTCAAAATATTATTGCGGAACATGTTGGTAAAGTTAATTTATAACAGAGAGTGGTGAACACTGAAGTGTTGGCATTCAGGAAATACATCGAGCAAATGAAATCATAAATGCGATTTGAATAGAAAACCGGAAAACGCTATTGACAATTGTAAGAGATGATCATACAATGGCATTGTTGACACCAAGCTGACCGCTGGTAAACAGTTAAAGAAATTCATGTTTCTCATCGAAAAGGGATGTGAATTTTGTGGGAAATAATGATCTTTGAATTTGCATTACTGTTGTGTAGGGATGCAAACGAATATTCGAATATTCGAATATTCGATCGAACGTTTGGTATTCGAATGTCAAAATAGGTATTCGAATATTCGATGTTTTTGTTGAATTAATAAATTAATAAACTTTTTGCCTACAACTGTCATCTTCGTCTGTCTTGTTTTTACAACGATGGACCCCTAATGCCATAGGTGTGAACTTGATGACACTATACACGCGTCATATCGGATATATCGCCGGGAACTATAAACAGTCCCCGTAATTTTGCATTTACTGGCTGTTAGACAAGTGACATAAAACACATTCCAATTATTTTGGGTACATTTAAATGACCATGCCAATTAAGAGTTTAAGAGATCGGCCTTTATACCAATGTTTTGTCTTCATTGCTAATCAAGCTTGGCGATATTGCTCAAATCGCCTTGATGATATGAAGGACATGTGCTTTAAACTGTTTCCATGTTTTCAATATAACGCTCTTGCGTACAAAAATTAACTGTATGGTTTAACGTTTAAGGATATATGTCCTGTATTGTTGTACAATACATAAGGCAAAAGCGACGTTAAGTCATGGTGTCGTTTTCTATAAATATATTTCGTAAATATCAATCCCAGAACGAGGCTGCAAGTCCCACGTTGGCACATATCGTCATTTAACCGGGACAAACGCAATTCCCTGATCTTATATTGCATTGTTTACAAAAATGAACGCAGAGGTTGTTTTTTTTTCAAAGATATATCGCTTTTTCTTGGGATATATTTTGAAAATGGGGAAATTCAGAGGCTAATTTGTGGAACAATAATGGTCCGTCGCGTGTACCGAATACAACCAGGAAGGGTAACAGGGCCCCCACTATTACGTTAGTGAATAATAATAGTTTACTACAATCCTTAAAGGTTCATTTTGGTGTTCGAATATTCGAATATTCGATCGAAAGAATTACCGAATATTCGAATATCACTTTTGCCATTCGTTTGCATCCCTACTGTTGTGATATGGTTTTCTCTGAAACAATGAAATTATCTTTGAAATTCTTCCTAATGAAATAATGATACACTTGGACGTTTTGTTTCGGGCATCCGCGTTTCAAACTCGAGATCATATTTAATGTGTCCGCAAAAAAGAGATACGATTAAATAAATGTCGTCTGAAAGTTAATCAGTTATTTTCTTTAAATATGTGCAATTGATTTTTACACAATCAGACACAAAATGTATTGGATGCAATAAAAAATCAGGACATATGTCGGATGTTCTATTTTATTGTCGTAAAATCATATTTTTGTCTGATTTTAAAAGGACGAATTAAACTTTTCAGTTTATTTCGCCTAATGATTTTTTCTCGTATTAGCTTTCATTATATATTACTACATCATAACTTTTACAACGCGTTATATATATATATATATATATATATATATATTGTTGTTGTTGTTTTTTCAGGTCAAAACATGCCCGCATTAGGTCAACATCCGTAACAAAAAATGCTTACTATGCGATTCCTTTCGGGTACGGATCCCATGCGCATACGGATACATCACGTTGCAGTGAACTAGATCCAACAGTATTGAGCTCCCTCCCGAAATGGAATCCGGAATACCGTTAATATTGGATATTGGACCGGTGTTCGAGAGTTACCTCTGGTTGTTTAAATTAGCAAATAAAAGGTATCAATGTTAAACGAAGTGTGATTGAAAATGTGAATTTGGAAGAAAAGTAAATGCGATTACGATGTAAAGCGAAGCTGTGACGGGGGCGTGATCGCAAGTCCTGATAGGATTCCATAGTAAACACAATAGTTTTTATATACAAAATACTGCAAATTTGAAAGAAAAAGATGCGAAAAAAGTTTTTTTACCTGGGCAATTAAAAAAGGTAGGTCTGGGCTCGCTGTTGCTCTATTAGCATCTCGTAGCATATATGTGGATATGATATCACACTTACGTGTACATTCATTTACAATAGAATTCGGATATAACGAATCCATCATTTATACATGTCCCATAGCTATAGCTTTATGTACAAAAATCATGTATTTTTTACATATATCTTAATACCTTGTACATGTATTCATATATAGCAGAAACAGCTCTAAGCGATCGTACAGTGCGAGAACAACTTGTACCACAGGGCAACCACTAAACATTATTGTCCCGACAACTGTATCCTGTCTAACCAACCGTCTTTGATCTGAACATGCCGTTGCATTCATGGTGAAATGTGGGCGGCGTTTTGATTGATTCGATTAAAACTCATAAATTGATGATTTGCAATCATCGTAATCATTCCCGACATTCGGGAAACAAACACACGGTCGAAAACGTTGTTTTGATGGCTTACTTGGTGTTTGAATCATGGCACCCTTCGAGAGTATACAACTTCTCTTAAAACTGTTAGTACCCGTGCCTGGTGCTCAACTGATAGTCTGGTTTTATTGTGATACTATAAGGGTGTAATCGTTTTAGTACAGTCAAACTTTTCTGGCCTTGATAGATTGCAAAATAGGTCATTTGACTTCCTAGTTCAGCAATTGAAATAAGGAGCGAAAACATATTTTTTTATCAAAAGTGTCCGTTAGGTCGTCAATAATATAAGGATATTTTAGTTGTCAGCTAGCAATAACCTTTTGAATTTTACCTAGATTATATAGGCTACAAGGCATCACAATTTAACATTACCGATGGAATGACAAGCTTATTTGTACATCAATGAGTCGACGCCGAGGACAACAACAACGGCAGACATTAGTCAGATGCCGCAATTCATTTAAGGAATCCGAACCACAAATATGTGAATGTTGGATGTTTGGTAACTCAATATTATTTTGGTATCTGTGCAAAAGTTTTTTTGCAGAAAAACAAATGTAAAACATATTAAAAAAGAATGACTGATGGACTTTCGGTCATTTATTTTACATAATAGAAATCAGCAACAGATACCCTTCAAATATTACAAATTGTATCGGGTCAGCAGGAATCTCAAGTATACTGTGAATAGAGCTATCAGAGAAGTAGGGTTTTGGGGGGTCGGATACCTTAAAATAATTGGTTAAAATACGTGTGATCTGCAATAAACATTTAAAGCCTTAAATTTTGAACATTAATTTTTTAAACATTTTGCCTCGTGGTCAGTAACTGATTCCATTGAGTAAGAACTCATGCTTACGAATACTATTATTTCTGCTGAAATAAACTTTTACTTCACATATTAATTAATAAAACAATTCTTCTTCGACGTTTATATAACATGCCATTTTGATCAGTATTTTTTCGGTGAAAGTGACCATTTGTTTGTGGTCAGTTTCATACGAAATGCATAATGCAGCATATTCCTAGTTAGGATCTATAATAATATTTTTAGTGTTCATAACAATTCTGACGCTGCGTGTTATCCAATGAATACCATTGGCGTCAATAATGAGAGGTCCGTCAAAATCATCACGTTCAATAAAAACAGTAGATAATTCTACCTTAATTGTCATGATTTTTCGCCAGCAGATAGGTCTTATAGAAAACTATATGAACATGAAACTTTCTTGTTGTTGACTTTGAGGTAAAGTTGATTTTATCCGTGAATAACTCCTGAAAAAACCTGTTTTCATAAAGATGCACTCTGACTCCCAAATAAGATTTACCACAATTACTATAATTGTTTTAATATACCAATAAGGATAAATAAATGTCGAAAACAATGGGTTGTTAAAACATATACCGAGTTTGATTTGAAAGAATGATGCAGAAAACTCGTATCTCTACCTTGTGAGACGATAGAAGATCGCATTAAATATTTTAGCACTCACCAATCATTTAATATTTTTGCGTTTTCAGCTATTAAATATACGGCTACAATCTTGCTATCAGTTATGAATATTTTCCATAAATGCATTATTTAGGAAGTAGTTAAAGGGTTATCACGCACTTTTTATGTTTGTTATACATGTGTATGTATTGATTTTGAATAAGAATGTTAGTTTATCTTTTTAATTTATTTAAGAAACACATTTCAAAATGTCTTACAAATCGATTAATATAACATAGCCAAATCGAAAGCTTTAGCCACAAAAATAATTTAGTGAGCCTTAACTGGTCTCAGGGCATGTGCACATCATAACAAAAAGAAACCTACAGAATATGTTTATGAAAAAACAAGTTTACTATCGCGAATAAAAAGAACTGGAAACCCGGCAGGCAAAAGTTCAATGTGAGCTTGTTTAATGCCTCACAGACAATAAGCAAGAGAGAACCAAAAACCAAAAAAACACATAGCTTATATAGTTCGTACCAAGGCGGTTAAATGACGACAGTTTGATGTTATAATTGTTATTTTGTAGCGTTGTGTTTCGTATTAATGTTTGTTTGGATTTGGTCCTTCTTAAACAGAATCTCGTTTGAATTTTAGACTATTGAGCCATTGTTTTGTTTTATTTTCAATATATGTCTGCGTAACTGCCTTAAAACAGTTACCTTAGACAGGAGTTTCGTAATACAAAAGCACCAAACACATTAAATGAGATATAAAAAAAAAACGAATTAAACGACAGTATCTTATGAAGAGACAAGGGAATACTCCAAAATGCACACTTTGAGTGCTGTGGTTGTTTATAAAACCCGGCAGGCAAAAGTTCAATGTGAGCTTGTTTAATGCCTAACAGACAATAAAGAAGAGAGAATCAAAATACAAAATATATCACATACATAAACAGATGTAGTTCATAAACCGAGACAAGGTGGTCATCCCAACATTTACAATTGTGTAAAGAGTGTTGTATTGTTGCGTTGCGTCTCGTGTTTAGTTTAAATATATTTATTTGGGTAAATTTACATATGAACAACAAGTACAAAAATGTATAAAGGATAGAATATCAGGTTTGGCAAACTTATGTATATTCGTCTCCCTGAGGTGAAAATTCAAAGGTAGCAGTTGTCATAGAAAAATTGAGTATGGAACAAATTCAAGTGCAAAAAGATAATCCTAGTAAGAGAAATATTTATGCAAAAATCTATAGAAACAAGCTCAGTAGCAAAAAGTTTAAACATAAACCCGGTTTAGTGACACTGGGCAAACGCCAAAAGATTAAAGGCATGGGCTCTTATATAAGAACCCAATAAAGCATATTTTGATAGAGGAAAAAAGAATAGTACAATAAAAGAAATAGATAGATCAAAATGGTGTTTTATGGTAAAAATTCAGGTGTCACAATTAAATGTAAATAATCAATAATAGGTATATACAGTTAGAGGACTCGAGACCTCAACCCATTCCAGTCGGGCATGTCACTGGCAGAAACAATGTGTCGCCGCTATAAACTGGTGAACTTTTAAGACTTCTTTGTTTGATTCTTAGGTTAAGTGATCGTCGCCATATATGAGGTTATTAAGGGTAAGAGGGCATTGAACGTTCGAAAATAAGACTTGGCGTAATTGCTCATAATTTATACCGTACAGAAGGAAATGAACTACGGTTTCTGATTGGCCTCAAGAGCATAAGGGTGAGTCGATGAGAGAACGTCGATGGAGGTCGTGTCTTTGTGAGCTACAGGAGAGGCGAAGCTGTGAGGTAACGGTTGGAGAAAGGAGATTCCATTCACGAATTACAGAAGGAAGGAATGATGTTTTGTAGAGTGGAGATTTGCAAGCAATTAGTGGGATGGAATTGTGTGGGTTTTTTTAAATGTATCTATGATCGGGCTAGTCAGGAAGCAAGAACGATACGTATGTTGGTGTCAGATTATGTTTCATTCTATACAAAATAGTTAGTTTACGTTTGGGCCTTCTGTTTTTTATAGATTCAAAGTTAACTTCATTGTAAAGCTTTGTTAATTTACAGTATTCTGTGGCACCAGTTGGGATTAATGGGGCCTCGAGTTGTACCGCCTCAATGTCATTTTTGAGCTGCTCTGAAGCATTGTACCAGATCACGTCAGAGTACTCCAGCAAGGGGCGAATGTTTGTTAGACAGTGGTTTTCGATACAGTCTCTGTTACGAAGAAATTTAAGTGTTCGAATGCATCCGAGTCGTTGCAATGGCGTCTTTGACGTCTTGCGGGGAGATGACTATTGGTGACTGGTTGCAGGCTGCACGAGGGATTGAAGCAGGAAGAAAATGATGTTCGTCGTAAACAGTGGATTGCTGACAGCAGTACGCGTTCATGAGATTTACTTTTTCTACGTCGTTTGTCGCAGTGTTTGCATTAGCTATTTTGGGTGGGAAGTGATCGTGATTGTTTATTATTCAATAGCTTTTTGGTAAACTTGAACCATTCTTTAATAATTATGCTTTCGCTATTTATCCGGTGAATGATCTTGTTTTCAAAGTCGAGATGGGTCTTGCGTATTTCTCTTTTACGTTTACGGATAAATTTTCGGAGGTAAGGGGTGAACCAAGGAATGTCATTTGGGCGAATGGTAACAACTTTAGATGTGAAAGTTTTTAAGGCTGCATTAAGTAAACTTTAATTTAATAATTCGAAAGCTCGGTCTAGGTTGCTACTGTTAGTTATTTTGCTCCAATCAACATTTACAAGTTCGTTTCTAAAACTGTCAAAATCAGCCTGGTCGTTTCTCCGTATTTTCCTTTTGAAGGACGATAATTTAGGCTCATTGATTTTTATCAAGGTAACCGTTGGACAGTGGAAGCACACGAGGTCAGGTATGAAAAGGTCTGCTGTGAAGTTAGTGATTACATGTTCAGGATGGTTCACGGTCATAAGATCATTGAGGGACGTTGAATTTTGAGTGAAGTGGGTAGGTTCAGCAATAAGTCGATGTGCGTTATAAGGTGAAACAAGTCTCGAAATATTGTTTGAAGGAGAGTTCAAATATTGACATTAAAACTTCTTGCTATGAGTTTGGTATTAGAATTGTGTGTGAAAGCATGATCTATGCTCTCTTCTAAGAGAGACCAGTTGTCGTTATTAGAGTTTAGGGGTCTGTAGAAGCCTCCGACGAGGAGTGTTCGGTGCTGTATACTGAGGTCAACACAGAGAGCTTTAAGACCTAAGACTGAATACCAGAACGAACGTATATTTGCAACACTACCACCTTGTCTGCATAGACGGTCTTTTCGAAAGGAGGGTCAACATTGTGAATAAGGATGTCGTTATTGTCTGTGTAATCACGGAGCCAGGTTTCTGTGAAGATGAGAATATCATAATACTGTGATTCAATCTGTAGTATATCAAGTTTAGGTAAGATGCTCATGATATTAAGATGCATTACACTGAGGCCAGAGTCGTTGAGACCCAAAATGGAGGACACGGGAACGCTTGAAAACGTTGATGATGTTGATGATGGGCCAGGATTTGGATGAACATCACCTGCTATGATTACATTACGAAAAAGTAAAGAGCAACGGAAACTTCGAGACATAACAAAACTTTTTGAGTGAAAATGTGATTATCTTAAGACTTATCTGATGCATTTAATCTATAACGCTTTGAAACAAAAGTGAATGCACGAGAGCTATCTAAAAGAAGTAGAGAAGTAACAACCGAGACGGTTACACCTGTAGCGTCGGCTATGGAAAAAAATATCATTATTATAATAAAGTGAACAAGGCGACAGTCAATATGATTTACGTATAAAGGAGCGCGAAAGGTACATTTAGGGGTCATGTCAAGTAGTTGTAAAGATCGCCAGGATCGTACGCGTGTAACAGATGGTGGAGTTTCCGTGCAACCTTGGCTAAATAGAATGGTGATTCAGAATACATATTAGTAATAAGGTCATAGTAATGGTGGAGTGTGTAGAAAACAGTGTGGACAGTAGAAGTATATGAAAGAAATACAATGAGGAATTTTAAATGGAAGGTTACATCTGTACAATCGAGAAATGTTATCATGTTAGCCAAAGACTCCGGGTTGATTTTGATTACGTCTAAGGGAAAGAAGTATGATTAAACAATTGCTTCGTATGAACAATAAGTATTTCCCTTGCATGTAGATAACAATGCTATTTACAAAACAACACAGATAATATACACTGAGAACTGCTTAGGCTATGATATCATGATAACAGGTATGTTATGTTAAGGTTTACAAAACGAAAATAAACAAAAATCGGGTTTTATTCTGGTAAAGGAACGAGACGGTGTAGAATTATATAGAGCACTCGTAAATCAAGAGGAAAAAGTAACACATACATAATTGACAAAAAGCAGACGAGCAGTGATTCGTTAGAAACGTTTCTAGATTATATTCAGTAAGGATTTAAACCAAATAATGGTTGTCCAGTAGCAGTAGCTAGGTAAAGGTCTGTATGTGTTAATAGATACTAGTATACTTCAAGAAATTAGTCGAACGACTGGAGCGCAACGCGACATTTGAGTTCATTGAGAGAGTCTGTGAGGTTAATGCGGCTAACCGTCAAGTGGTTCACTCTCACGAGGATGGTACCATCGGCGGTCCAGACACTAGTGATGTTCTTGGTCTTCAGAAGACTGCGGGCATGATAGAAATCTGAGCTGCGCTCCCTTGTCAGACCTTCGTTGATATATACACCAGCGTAACCATATGCTTTCAGCTTGCGTCTATTCAGTTACAGCTTCTGGCGGGCTTATATGTGGCAAATTGGACCACTATGTCCCTTGGACGAGATTTCACTGGTCTATCGCCACCAGCGGAGGTGCAAAGACGCTGGTTTTCCTAGACGATGACTCCTGTCTATATCATCAAGGGTCAAGCGACGTTGATACCCTTTACCATGTCAAATATTTTGGCGTCGGTGACCTCACTTGGGGTTTCGGGGATGCCACAGAGCTTGGCATTGCTCTTTTTTTATTGCACTTATCTTTGGTAAAACCTGCAACATAACTTGGTCAACAATATTTGACACTAATGGGGTCAATCTGGATTTAAGCTAAGTGTCGTTTTTTAAGGGCAAAGTGCCATTTTTTTCAAGATCGGAATTGCTAAGCCAAATGTTTGCCGATGGTTGTAGGGCAGTGTTGGTGTTTACATCATTAGATGTCTCTTTAATTGAGGACATGGCTAGTTGCGGGGACGGGTGAGCAACTTTTGTTTTCTTTAGTCGGATTTGTCAAGTGGAGACAACAAGTTGCGCTTTCTGTCAGGTTAAACTTGAGGTGTTGTTCTACTATTGACCATTTCACGTCACGGCATACAACATAAAAAATCTGTAGATAATTAAGTCAATTCTACGTTAACGTTCATAAAAAATAAACAGCATATAGGTTTTAAAAATACTACATAAATATGATTTCTTCTGGTTGTTGGCTTACGAAACTTTGATTTTATCCGTGGATAACCTAAGGTTTCGGGGTTGGGGGAACATGTTTTTTTGAAATTCTATACTCCAGCAACATATATATTTTTTTTCGGTTATACATGAAACAAAATAGTTACAAATCAATTGACTTAAAGAAAACAAGTCGCAAACGTTAGCCGCAAACAAATCTAATAATCCTTAACTCAATCCACCTTGCACGTGGCATTACAAAGGGAAATCTACAGAATGTGTTTATGAAAGAAAATGCTAACTATAACACATAAACTATACTGTAAATTCATTGATCAGAACGGCAGACAAAAGTTAACTGTGATCTTGTTTTAATGTAACAAAAGATAATCAACAAAAGAACCAAACTACAACAAACACAACTCACAAACATATAAAGAAGTAGATTATATAGACCATGACAAGGCGGCTATCCCCAACATATTCCAATTACGATAGTTTATAGATGAGTAATATTTTTTGTCTCGGACGCGCTATATCCATAGTTTAATGTTTGTTTGATCCATATACCTTTAAAGTGACTTTATCATGCTTTTGGACCAAAATTAATCTTCCCCGGTAATGCACCTGAAACACTTATTTTATCATTATTTTACTCAATGATATCGAAATTGCAGAAACAATACAAGTATATTATAAAAAGTATTTCAGTTTAAGTGGGCTGCTAACCCACGTCTGTGAAGTCAAGAAAAAATAGAAACAGGTGCCTTAATCACTAGGCAACTAGGTCTAGTACAAAGTGATGCATATTTTGACGTTTTAACAATACATTGATAACATCACGTGATAATGTCAACCAAACAATCACGCAATAACGAATAGCTCATAGCTGTTGTTAACGCTAATGAAAATTGTCGTCTTCAAAGGCGATATTTGAGCAAATATCAAAATTTGCTGAAAGGTTCCAGCTTTTTACATCTTAGCTTAAACGCTCCTAATGATTTGCCATATTTTGTTTCGTCATACAAAAATGCATTTTACATATACATGAGCGATACCTTTTAAACAGGATCTTGGCTGACTTCTTGGCTACTTAGCAATGATGTAATATCATTATATGTCTGGGGTACCGCCTCGGAACGGTCAGTTTGAACAAAATTTACACAAACAATCAACAGCGTAGCTAATATTTGAATAAATATATAATACGAACAAAGTGATTGTTTTAACTAGACGGCAATGTCTCATCAAACCACAAGGGAATACAAAAACACACACATTTTGAGTGCTTTAATCGTTTATAGAGACAGTAGTTCTACGCAGAAGTGGCCGAATTTCAACATCCACATGTTAAAAAGTTCCTATTTTTTGTTCTGATGTCAGATCTAATTTCAAGATACCAAAACTAGATAATTCCTCGTTATGTGCACCATTGAAGAAATCATCATAGTCATTATCAACAATTTTATTGTTCGTTATATTGACAGTGTCATAGTGTTCAACATTTCCCGCAGGTTCTACATGAACGTGTTTAATCGTATCCTTCATTGTCATCATTTTGCACCGGTGTATTATCATACACGTGCATCTCAGCATATTCATGTTCGGTCGATTTAGGGGCCATATTCTTGTTAAGTGCGACATAATCGTGTTTGTCTGTCTTAGCAACAACTTCACCTTCAAACTCGTGATCTTTGTCAAACTTTATATTCTCAGTCGACATACGTTTGAAGTTTTCGTAGTTTTTTTGACGTTTCTGATTTTGTCGGGGTGTTATTCGATCAGGTTTGTCCGGTCTTATCTTAGAATTGTTAGGATTTATAGAGCTGACCGTGTTTGTATCAGTCACATCCCCTGGAGTATCGTATTCATGTTCTTCCATAATGTTATTTCCAGAACTCGCACGATGTCCGGTTGTATTACTTATTGCGCATGTGCCTTTAATCACATTTGTCGCAGTGCTAGATTCACTCACGATAGGTCTACGTGCCCCATTGGATGCTTTGCGGCGCCTTAAGCAGATAACACCTGCGATTATAAGTGATACAACAACTACAAATGCGATAATTCCAATCACAATACCTGTGGTATTTTTTGGATTTGAGTTATTGTCTGAAGATTTAGATTCTTCCTCAGGTTTACCATCTTTGTCAGTAGACTGTCTGGTCGTGCTGCGTCGATTTTCATCCTTGTTACCATCATCCTTGCCATCGGTGTCATCGGTTTTGTTTTTGTTACCTTCATTAATTCCATCTGCACAAATATATTTTTGACTGATACCACAATCATCAGGCTGTAGGGTTAGAGAATTGCCAGTCCTGGTAACAGAAAGACATGCTTTGGTGTTCTGACTATACTGATCGTGTACTCGAAAACTGCGGAATGGGTTTAACCAGTACTTGTTGGATATATTTGCTTTTTTCTTCATATCATATGTCAAATGCGGATACATTTCATCAGACGCGTTACCACAAAACTTGATTGCGTCAATCCATGTATGCGTTCTCTCAGTTTCGCGTTCACTTTTGGTACACGTTACAGATAAACTGTCCAAGCACTTAGCTGATGATTGGGTCCAGTCAACGCCATCATGCTCAATCATACCGCACTGAAAGTTTCGCTTTTGTGTGCCCCCAAGTGAAATGATTTTAAATTTGTACAATATGTTGTCATTTGAGATTTCGCAATCAACAAAATTGTTATGCTTGACTTCTCGAAAGCAAACACACTTATTTTGATACAGGCCAAAATGTTCCGCCAAGGTATTACTTTTGCAAAATTTTCCACATTCAAAAATATTGTTTTCATAGGTAACGCTGGACACTCTATATTTGTTTAGCGTTTGTGTTGCATCTTGACACCCTTCAAGAGCATTAAACTCTCCGAACTGTGCGTACCCGGCAACCCATGCAGACTCTCCATTTAACATGATGCCGTCACTCAGCTTGCCATACGTAATGAAATCCCGATTGTCCAACGATGGCATTGACCAAGTACCAGGTACTCGACGAAATAATTCACTCTTTGCTACTCCACCGCGCCCTTTGCACGACTCTATCGCCTCACTGTGTTTTTAATCCCGTCGGTCCATATTCCAGGAAAAACAAAACAAGTCAGACATAAGATTATGAAATGTTTTTGGACAATTAAAATATTCTTGCGGAACATGTTGGTTAAGTGAATGTTATAACAGAGAATGATGAGAACTGAAGATTTATCATGCAGAAAATACATCGAACATTAGCATCAAAAATCAATGTTAAACGGAGAACGCACTTGACAATGGTAGGAGACATATGATCGAGTGTCATAAGTTTAAGAAATACATGTGCTTCAAATGATAGGGAAGTAAATGTTCATGGCTAGAATGAAGCCTTACTGTTGGTGATATTTTTTTCTATGAAAAAAATGGATAATATCTTAAGTTCACGCAAATATGATTATGATACACTTTGTTGGACGTTCGCGTTTCCAAACGGAAACCATATTCAGTGGGTCCTCAAAGAAGGAACCGATCAAATAAATGTCGTCTGACAGTTAATCAGTCTTTAGCTCTACTGGCCAGCAGAGCTTACGTCATGGCGTGGTGTCCGTCGTCCGTGCGTCCGTCCGTAAACAAGTGCTTGTGAATTCGATGAGTCTTTGATTTTGATTGCATCTCAATCAAACTTAAAGAGTTGTTTGATATCCATGAGAGTTAGGTTTCTCTCTTAAACCAGCCAGATCCATCCAGGTATGACTGGGTCCTTGAAATGCTGCAGGACAAACAAAGAATACTATAAGGGAGTTAACTTGTACAGAGAGTTGTGTAATATTTGATTTTTTTTATCTCCCTTTGCCCATTGTTAAATATATGATTCACCGATTGCTTTCCTTTGAGTTAGGCTCATTATATTGCTTATTACTAGTATAAGCATGCTTTGAATAAAAATACCAAAAATGTCATGCCAGTAGAACACAAGCCTCTGTTGACCTCTTGTTTTCTTTCAATACAGTCGAACCTCGTTGGCTCGAACTCCCAAAAACCGGCAAATATTGCTCAAGCAACGGAAAGTTCGAGCCAAGCGGGAATGTTAACCTTCATTATAAAGAAATCGGTCCTTTACATATAGTTCGAGCCAACGAGGAATTCGATCCAAGCGAGTTCGAGCCAACGGGGCTCGACTGTTGTTGCAAAATGTATCATGCCAATGTTCAGATATGTGAATTTTGGTTGCCTGGTGACCCACTGGTTATTTTGGTTTGGTTTTGATAATTGAAGAATTTGATGTCTAGAGAATAAAAATTGTAAAAAAGAAAAACACA
Organism: Mya arenaria; assembly: GCF_026914265.1. NCBI lineage: Eukaryota > Metazoa > Mollusca > Bivalvia > Myida > Myidae > Mya > Mya arenaria. Next base: position 41,575,757 of record NC_069128.1, on the reverse strand, counting down.
ATAACTTTATTTTAAGTGTGCGTTCGGTCGTCTATTATTAGATTGGCTATCAGGCATCAAAATTTAACATTATCGATGGAATGACAAGCTTGTCTGTACATCAACGACAATCGGAACGCCTCGGCCAGTATCCTACAGAATCTTGGAGGTTTGCTGAGTTGCTAAATATGCTAATTTGTCTGGTGAACAATAGTGGATCAAGGGGGGGCCCTGATCGCCCCCCCCCCCTCCTAAACTCGTCCAACTTTACATTTTATTTTAATACAGAAGAAAAAAATGCGCCCAAAATGTACAGAAGAAAAAATACGCCCAAAATGTACTATTTCAGACTAGAAAATGTTCTTTGGGGAGCAACCCAAAACCCCATGCCATTTTCAACCAAAATAAATTCCGGTTCTGAGGGAGGGGCGCAAGTTTACTCCCTCCCATTTCAAATCCTAAATCCGCCTCTAGTGATCCCATATATCAGTGTTAAGTGCTTTTTGTGCAGAAAAAAAATAAAAATAAATATTTATTTAACAAACAAGTTTGTAGGACCTTTTAGATTGCAAAATATGCCAATTATTGCGCTCAGGAAAAACAAAGACAGTTGGACCTTTTAGATTGCAAAATATGCCAATTATTGCGCTCAGGAAAAACAAAGACAATTTTTTTATGTAAAATATAAATTTAATTTTGCCGAAATAATAGGCTGCTAGATAGGAAATGAAATTAACATAGATATAAAGCTTATGTCAAAAGCAGCCATAAATCCTCCACGCAAGGATACACCACACCAGAAAGCATAATAAAGTGAAAAACATAATACAATATTCAATATCCTTAAGAAATAGAGGGAAGAAAAGGACTAACTATGTAAGCAAAGATAAAATTGAGAACTTTGCAGACAAAATTTATTAAAAGAATCGGGCGGGAGGGAGGGAGAAAACACACGTCCGAACCGGATTAAACTAGCGAACAAGTGAAAAGGGCGGCAAAATAAAGAAGGGCGGACAATTAAACATTCGGCGCTGAGAAAGAGTTCCCTCCCTTGATCATTATTAATTTTTCTTAAAATTTGTTAAATTACGCCCAATTTTAGTTGAAATAAACAGCAAGTATGCAAATTATTATAAGTTAATGCATAAATTACTTTCAGTCATTAATTTGACATATTAGTAATCAGCAAACAAACACCATTAAATGATACAAAATTGTATAGGGTCACCCGGCATATCAATTTAACATTACTGTTAATGAAGCTATCAGAGAACTAGCGTATTTTGTGGGTCGGATACCTTTACATCATTCGGAAAATTAATAACTGTTTAAATGGTATTTGCATTATTTGAACGTGTATGTCACTAAGTACTTTGTAAAGCTTTTATTTACATTTCAACTGAATATGGAGAGAGGGTAGGTAGGTAAAACGGTCTACGTCACCATCACCACAATTATCATAATGACTGATATAATCACAAAGACCAAAATAATCATCCTCAACAGCAGATGCAGCAAAGCAGCAGAACTTAGAACGAGGTTACAATGAAAACTATTGGAAGCAGTTACACGTTAGAGTGAAAACGATAAGATATCAAACAAAATTTATATATAAAACAAAATATTAATAGAGATGAGTATGGAATAACACCTTCACACAATTACAGTGGAACTCAGACATAGCGAACTCCACCATTAAGACATATTTCGGCCAAAATAATATATCATAGCCATATGCAGAAAAAGCGTGCCTTATTATTCACATAACTTACCTTGTACATGAACGCACATAGCTTACCTTGTATACGTACGCATATAGCTTACCTTGTATACATACGAATATACCTTACCTTGTATATGAACGCATATAACTTTCCTTGTATACGTACGCATATAGAATACCTTGTATATGTACGCATATAGCCTACCCTGTATAGCTTACCTGGTATATGAACGCATATAGCTTACATTGTATATGTACACAAATAGCTTTCCTCTATATGTACGCATATAGTTTACCTTGTATATACACATATATCGCTTACCTTGTATTAAACGCATATAGGTTACCCTGTATACGTACGTATATAGCTTACCTTGTATAAAAACACATATAGCTTACCTTGTATATGAACGCATATAGGTTACCCTGTATACGTAAGCATAAAGCTTACTTTGTATATGTACACATATAGCTTCCCTGTATATGTACGCATATAGCTTACCTTGTATATGAACGCATATAGCTTACCTTGTATATGAACGCATATAGGTTACCCTGTATACGTACGCATATAGCTTACCTTGTATATGTACGCATATATCTTACCTTGTATACGTACGCATATATCTTACCTTGTATATTAACGCATATAACTTCCCTTCGTAGGCATATAGCTTACCTTGTAAGTGAACGTATATAAATAACATTGTATACATACGCATATAGCTTATCTTGTATATGTACGCATATAGCCTACCCTGTATATGAACGCAAATAGCTTACCTCGTATATGAACGCATATAGCTTACCTTGTATATGTACGCATATAGCTTACCTTGTATATATACGCATATAGCTTACCTTGTATACGTACGCATATAGCTTACCGTGTATATGTACGAATATAGCTTACCTTGTATACTTACGCATATAGCTTACCTGGAATATGTACGCATATAGCTCTCCTGGTATATATACGCATATAGCCGACCCTGTATAAGTACGCATATAGATTACCTTGTATATGTACGCATATAGCTTACCTGGTCTATGAACGCATATTGCTTACCTTGTATATGAAGCAAATAATTTACCCTGTATATGTACGCATATAGCTTCATTGTATATGTATATGTAAAGCTTACCTTATATATGTACGAATATAGATTTCCTTGTATATGTACGCATATAGCTTACCTTGTATATGTACGCATATATCTTACCTTGTATACGTACGCATATATCTTACCTTGTATATTAACGCATATAACTTCCCTTCGTAGGCATATAGCTTACCTTGTAAGTGAATGTATATAAATAACATTGTATACATACGCATATAGCTTATCTTGTATATGTACGCATATAGCCTACCCTGTATATGAACGCAAATAGCTTACCTCGTATATGAACGCATATAGCTTACCTTGTATATGTACGCATATAGCTTACCTTGTATATATACGCATATAGCTTACCTTGTATACGTACGCATATAGCTTACCGTGTATATGTACGAATATAGCTTACCTTGTATACTTACGCATATAGCTTACCTGGAATATGTACGCATATAGCTCTCCTGGTATATATACGCATATAGCCGACCCTGTATAAGTACGCATATAGATTACCTTGTATATGTACGCATATAGCTTACCTGGTCTATGAACGCATATTGCTTACCTTGTATATGAAGCAAATAATTTACCCTGTATATGTACGCATATAGCTTCATTGTATATGTATATGTAAAGCTTACCTTATATATGTACGAATATAGATTTCCTTGTATATGTACGCATATAGATTACCTTGTATATGTACGCATATAGCCTACTTGTATATAAATAAATATGGCCTACCTTGTATATGTACGCATATAACTCACCTTGTATATGTATGCATGTAGATTACCTTGTATATGAATGCATATAGCTTACCTTGTATATGAGCTCATATAGCTTACCCTGTGTATGTGTGCATATAGCTTAACTTGTAAACGTACGCATAGAGCTTACCTTGTATATGCACGCATAGAGCTTACCTTGTATATGCACGCATATAGCTTACCTTGTATATGAACGCATATAGCTTACCTTGTACTTGTACTCATATAGCTTACCTTGTATACGTACGCATATAGCTTACCTTTTATATATACGCATATAGCTCACCTTGTATACGTACGCATGTAACTTTCCTTGTATATTTACTAATATAGCCTACCCTGTATATGTACGCATATAGCTTACCTTGTAAATGAACGCATATAGCGTACCTTATACTTGTACTCATATAGCTTACCTTGTATATGTACGCATATAGCTTAACTTGGATATGAATGCATATAGCTCACCCTGTATATGTACGCATATCGCTTCCATGTATATGTTTATAGATAGCTTACCTTGTATATGAACGCATAAAGAATACCTTATATATGTAAGTATATAGCTTAGCTTTTATATGCACGCATAGAGCTTACCTCGTATATGAACGCATAAAGATTACCTTGTATATGTACGCATATAGCTTAACTTGGATATGAATGCATATAGCTTACCTTGTATATGTACGCATATAGCTTAACTTGTATATGAATGCATACAGCTCACCCTGTATATGTACGCATATCGCTTCCATGTATATGTTTATAGATAGCTTACCTTGTATATGAACGCATAAAGAATACCTTATATATGTAAGTATATAGCTTAGCTTTTATATGCACGCATAGAGCTTACCTTGTATATGCACGCATAGAGCTTACCTTATATATGCACGCATAGAGCTTACCTTGTATATGTATGCATATACCTTACCTTGTATATGTACGCATATAACTTACCTTGTAAATGTATGCATATAGCTTACCTTGTATATGCACGCATAGAGCTTACCTTGTATATGTATGCATATAGCTTACCTTGTATATGTATGCATATAGCTTACCTTGTATATGCACGCACAGAGCTTACCTTGTATACGTACGCATATAACTTACCTTGTATATGCACGCATAGAGCTTACCTTGTATATGTATGCATATAGCTTACCTTGTATATGTATGCATATAGCTTACCTTGTATATGCACGCACAGAGCTTACCTTGTATACGTACGCATATAACTTACCTTGTATATGAACGCATATAGCTTACCTTGTACTTGTACTCATATAGCTTAACTTGTATACGTACGCATATAGCTTACCTTGTATATGCACGCATATAGCTTACCTTGTATACGTACGCATATAACTTACCTTGTGTATGTACGCATATAGCTTACCTTGTACTTGTACTCATATAGCTTACCTTGTATACGTACGCATATAGCTTACCTTGTATATGCACGCATAGAGCTTACCTTGTATATACACGTTCGGACTGGGCGTGAACAACTCGAATCCCAGAGTAAACACTGCCCCGAAAATTGCACCCCTTCTCACTTCCCCTCCAGGATCCGCCCCAGTGTCCTATCCCGTATTTACTGTTGATAGACAATGCCTAACGTGACATTGATTCGCGCCGTTGCGTTCATGGTGAAATGTGGGCGGCGTTTTCATTAATTCGATTTAAACACATAAAAAGTCAATTTTAATGATTTAACTATATGACAATTGCTTCATCATTTTTCCACACATGTATAGTCAGTCTAACTGTTTCTTACAAGATTTGCGATGTTCCTACTTATTCAAGAACAAATGCATATTGAAGTGTGTATGTGAATCGTACATGAGTCATAATAACTTTATATTATTGGTTGAAGTTCACACACGACAGCGGCCCCTCACAATTAATGCAAACTCAATGAATGTCATCAAAATATATAGTTTGACAGAATAACTTTAACAGTATTGCATTATTAGTTAATTTGTTCATTATACATTGAAATCAAAAGAACGACATGTATCTGCTATAGACGGCTTATGTACCGATACGCGTATTCTGTAAACAAACAAACATTTGAAAAGTATAATTTAAAAATATGTTTTATATATTATGCCACGTGGTCAGCATAAACAATGTCCACTGCATAAGGACTCATATTCGTGAATATTTTTATATGATATCCATTATAATATACTTTACTTCACATCAACAATTTCTCCTGCGATTTTCATACAAAATGCAATTTGATTAGAGTATTCTTTCTCACCCATGCTGTAAATAGAACGACCCGCAACCAGGACAGTTTATTATTTTACGCCACAATAACGCGGAAAGAATTAAACACTTCAAAATTATTTTAAACTTAAAATTGAAACGATAATGACAACAACACATTTAAAGTATCATAAATAAACACTTTCTAATATGCTGATTTTAGTTTTTGTGGCCTGCTGACACAATACAAACAATAACAATTTTCAATTTACATGAATATTAGTTAGCGATGATTCACGATCCGAACAAATCCGAAGATGTTGCGTTGTTCATCGGAAATCATTCCAAATTGCCGAATGGAGGTTGAGGTGTAAAACATTTACCGTTGATAACGTGATATTTTGCAGAAATAACGTCTTTTTAATTCGTGTTTATTCTCATTGTTTCGATTTTTTTACCTAATGATGGACATGATGAAACAAATCCGCAAACACATTTAGTTTGCCTCAACTGAACTCAGGACAGGTTTAAATCAATATAAACAAAAACGAAGTACTAGATAAATGTATGTAAGAATAAGGTAATAATGACACAAATATATACTGGAGACTACATTTAGCGCCCAGGCAGACAAACATCACCGTGAGCTTGTTTAAAGGCCTAACAAACAATCAACAGTACACACATAAACCTCAAACACAAATCCACAAATATAGGGCTGTAGTTCATATAGACCTTGATAAGGCGGTTACCCCCAACTTTATCCATGGCGATAGTTAAAGATGCTCTTTTACTCCCAAATTAGATTTACCACAATTAATATAATTGTTTAAATATACCAGAAAGGATGAAAAAATGTCGAAATCAATGGCTCTTATGAAGGATACCGAGTTTAATTTGAAAGAATTGTGCAGAAAACACGGTATTTCTACGTTATGAGACAATAATAGATCACTGTAAATCTTTTAGCATTCACCAATCATTTAATAGTTTTGGGTTTTCGGATATTAAATTCAAAGTTACAATCTTGTTATTAGTAATTGATATTTTCCATAAATCCATTATTTAGTAAGAAGTTAAAGATTTATCACCCTTAGTTTATGTATGTTATAAATGTGTATGTATGGAATTTGAATAAGAGTGTCACTTTTATAGTTGTGTTATCACTGATGTATATAGGGTTGTTTTATGGTAGTTGTCTTGTAGTGTTGTTTCTCGTGTTTTATGTGTTTTTTGCCAAGATCCCCGTGTTTAAAATAGGACCTTGACTGAAATTTAGGCAACTTGACCACTGTTTAATTATCAATATATGTTTGGGTTACCGCCATGGAATGGTTAGTTAAAACAGGCGTTACACAAAACAGTCTACAGCATACATGATAATCGAAATAAAATACGGCCGAAAGGATTATCTTAACTGAACGGCGGTATCTTATCAAACGACAAAGGAATACGCAAAAACGCATATACTTTTAGGACTTTAGTTTTTCACCAAGACAATAGTTACACATGTTGCGTTGTTGGTTTAGTTCTTACAACATGCGTAATGGGTTAGATTCATAAGATCTAAAATGGAGTTACATGTTTATTCATTCATACCCAAGCATCATGTGAAATAAAATACTACAGGCATAGCTATATATGAAAAATAGAATTCAGTATGAATAACTACAATAGAGAAATATGCTGTAGTATATTAAGAAGGGTGGCCCTCAGATACATTTAGATTAAGAATGCAACAACACATAGTGGTGAACGAATTTTAACTTCCAAATTCTGTGTTAACAATCTCTTGTTCTTGTTCTGAAGTCAGATCTATTTTAAAATACCGAAACCTGATATTCCCTCGTTATGCGCATCATTCAGGAAAATATATTTTTCTTTGCTATTTTTTCATTGTTCGATAAATTGACAGTGTCATAGTCATCAACATTTCCTGCAGGTTTATGTTTGTTTCCTCTTCCTGGGAGAGTTGAATCGTAGCCTTCGTTGTCATTATTTTGGAAATGTGTGTGATCATACACGTGTATCTCAGCGCGTTCCTGTTTGGTCAATGGAGCGGCCATATTATGGCAAAGCACATCATATTCGCCCTTGCCTGTCTTAGTAACAACATCACCATGACATTCCTCTTCGTTTTCATCAACTTTCCTGTTCTCAGTCGATACAAGCTTGAAGTTTTCGTATGTTTCGTTAATTTTCTGATTACGTCGGAGTGTGTTTCGTGCCGGTTTATCAGGTCGTATTTTCAAATTGTTTTGATTTGTAGAGCTGACCGTGTTTGTCACATCCTCTGGACCAGCGTATTCATGTTCTTCCCTAAGTTCATATCCACAATTCACACAATGTTTAGTTGTATTACTTATTGTGATTGTGTCTTTAATCACATTTGTGTCTATGCTAGATTTACCCATCAAAGATCTATGAGCCTTCTTGGTTGTTGCTTTGCGTCGCCTTAAACAGAGAATACCTCCGATTAAAAGTGATACAACAACTACTACTGCGGCGATCATTCCAATCACAATTCCTTTGGTATTCTTTGGATTTGAGTGATTGTCTGGAGAATTAGTTTCTTCCACAGGATGACAATCTTTCTTAGTATACGGTCTGGTCACGATGCCTTGAAAATCATTGTTGTTATCACCATCCTTGCCATTGTCGACATCGGTTCTGTTGTTGTAACCTTCCTCAATATCATTTGCACAAATATATTTACGAGTTATACCACAATCATCAGGCTGTAGAGTTAGATAATTGCCAGTCCTAGTAACAGAAAGACATGCTTGGATGTTCTGACTATACTGATCATGTACTCGAAAACTGCGGAATGCGCTTAACCAGTATTTGTTGGATCGATTTGCTTTTGCCATCATATCATCAGTCAAATACGAATGCATTTTATCAGACGCGTTTCCACAAAACTGTACTGCGTCACTCCATGTATGCGTCCTTTCAGTTCCGAGTTCATGTTTGGTACACATTACAGATAAACCATCCAAGCACTTAGCTGATGACTGTGTCCAGAAACCACCATTATGCTCAGTCATGCCGCACTGAAAGTTTCGCATTTGTGTGCCTTTGAGAGAATGCATTTGATATGTGTACAGAAATTTGTCATTTGATGTTTTGCAATCAGCGAAATAGTTATGCTTGACTCCTCGCAAGCAGACACACTTATTTTGATACAGACCGAAATGTTTCGCAAAGGTATTTTCTTCGCAAAATTTACCACATTCAAAAACATTGTTTTCATGTGTAACGGTGGCCTCTCTATATTTCTGTTGCTGCTTATTTGCATCATGGCACCCTTCAAAAGCATAAAATTTCTCTCCGAACTGTGCGTATCCGGCAACCCAGGCGGACTCCTGGACTGGGAAGATGACACCACGTAGTCTGTCATACGTCATGAAATCCCGATTGTACAACGATGGCATGGTCCAAGTACCGGCTACTCGGCGAAAAAAATCACTCTTTGCTAGTCCACCGCGCCCTTTACACAACTCTATCGCTTTATTGTGGTTTCCTACCCCGTCAGTCTTTATTCCAGGAAAGACAAAACAAGTCACACATAACATAAGCAAACGTTTCTGGACACTCAAAATATTATTGCGGAACATGTTGGTAAAGTGAATTTATAACAGAGAGTGGTGAAAACTGAAGTGTTGGCATTCAGGAAATACATCGAACAAATGAAATCATAAATGAGTTTTGAATAGAATACCGGAAAACGCTTTTGACAATTGTAAGAGATGATCATCCAATGGCATTGTTGACACCAAGCTGACCGCTTGTAAACAGTTAAAGAAATTCATGTTTCTCAACAAAAAGGGATGTGAATTTTGTGGGAAATAATGAAGTTTGAATTTGCATTACTGTTGTGATATGTTTTTCTCTGAAACAAGGAAATTATCTTTGAAGTTCTTGCTAATGACATAATGATACACTTGGACGTTTTGTTTCGGGCATCCGCGTTTCAAAGTGGAGACCATATTTAATGTGTCCGCAAAAAAGAGATACGATTAAATAAATGTCGTCTGAAAGTTAATCAGTTATTTTCTTTAAATATGTGCAATTGATTTTTACACAATCAGACACAAAATGTATTGGATGCAATAAAAAATCATGCCATATATCGGATGTTCTATTTCATTGTCGTAAAATCATATTTTTGTCTGATTTTAAAAGGACGAATTAAACTTTTCAGTTTATTTCGCCTGATGATTTTTTCTCGTATTTGCTTTCATTATATATTCCTACATCATAACTTTTACAACGCGTTATATATATATTGTTGTTGTTTTTTTCAGGTCAAAACATGCCCGCATTAGGTCAACATCCGCAACAAAAAATGCTTACTATGCGATTTCTTTCGGGTACGGATCCCATGCGCAAAAGGACACATCACGTTGCAGTGAACTAGATCCAAAAGTATTGAGCTTATCAACCCTTCCCCAAATGGAATCCGGAATACCGTTTATATTGGATATTGGACCGGTATCCGAAAGTTAGCCCTGGTTGTTTGATTAGCAAATTAAAAGGTATCAATGTCAAACGAAGTGTGATTGACAATGTGAGTTTGGAAGAAAAGTAACTCCATGCAAAGCGAAGCTGTGGCGGGGGCGTGATGGCAAGTCCTGATAGGATTCCGTAGTAAACACAATAGTTTTTATGTACAAAATACTTTAAAATTGAAAGATAAAATGTTACAAAAATGTAACGGTTTTTTACTTGGGCAATTAAAAGCGGTAGGTGTGAGCTCGCTATTGCTCTTTTAGCATCTCGTATCATATATATGGATATAATATATCACTTACGTGTACATTCAGTTACAGTAGAACTCGGATATAACGAATCCATCATTTATACATGTCCCATAGCTGTAGCTTTATGTAGAAAAATCATGTCTTTTTTACATATATCTTAATACCTTGTACATGTATTCATATATAGCAGAAACAGCTCTAAGCGATCGTACAGTGCGCGGCGTTTTAATTGATTCGATTAAAACTTATAAATTGATGATTTGTAATCATCGTAATCATTCCCGACATTCGGAAAACAATCACACATTCGAAAACGTTGTTTGAATCTTGGCACCCTTCGAGAGTATTCTCTCCAATCTGTTCGTACCCGTGCCTGGTGCCAAATTGCTTTTCTGGTTTTATTGTGATACTATAAGGGTGTAAACGTTTTAGTACAATTAAACTTTTCTGGCCTTGATAGATTGCAAAATATGTCATTTGAATTCCGAGTTCAGCAATTGAAATAAGGAACAAACTTATAAAAGTCTTTGTCTAAAGGGTACGTTCGGTCGTCTATAATATAAAGATATATAAGTAGTCAGCTAGCAATAACCTTTTGAATGTTATCGAGATTACATGGGGTACAGGGCATCAAAATTTAACATTACCGATGGAATGACAAGCTTATTTGTACATCAACGAGTCGACACCGACGACAACAACGACAGACATTAGTCAGACGCCGCTATTCATTTAAGGAATCCGAACCACAAATATGTGAATGTTGGATGTTTGGTGACCCAATATTATTTTGGTATCAGTGCAAATGGTTTTATTTGCAGGAAAAGAAATATAAAAAAAATGAATACAACAAAACAAGTTTTTTGGGCCTTTAGAGATTGCGAAATATGTCATTTACGTCCAATTTCAGTTGAAATAAGCCAGAAATATACAAAGTGTAACAACTTTATGACTGATAGACTTTGGGTCATTTATTTTACATAATAGTTATCAGCAACAGATACCCTTCAAATGTTGCAAATTGAATCGGGTCAGCAGGAATCTAAAAAATATACCGTTAAATGAGCTATCAGAGAACTAGCATTTTGGTGAGTCGGATACCTTAAAATAATTTGTTAAATTAACAACTCGAATACGTTTAATTGATACTTGAATCATTTGGACATATATGCCATAAGTTACTTCTTTAAATCATTCATTTAACATTTCATGTATAAAGTGGGAGTGCAGGTAGTTGAAAGAGTATACAAACCTATGTACCAAAACGCGTGTTCTGAAACAAACATTTAAGAACTAAAATTTTGAACATTATTTTTTTAAACATTTTGGCTCGTGGTCAGTATAAAATTCCATTGAGTAAGAACTTGTGTTTACGAATACTATAATTTCTGCTGAAATATACTTTTACTACACATATTAATTAATCAAACAATTCTTCTTCGACTTTTATATAACATGCCATTTTGATCAGTGTTTTTCGGTAGAAGTGACCATTTGTTTGTGGACAGTTTCATACCAAATGCAAAATGCAGCATATTCCTAGTTAGGAAGTATATTATTATTTACAGTGTTCATAACTCCTCTGACGCTGCGAGTTGAATGTCTATGAATACCATTGACGTCAATATTGAGACGTCCGTCAAAATCATCACGTTCAATAAAAAACAATAGATAATTCTACCTTAATTGATTTTTCACCAGCAGATAGGTCTTAAAGAAAACTATATGAACATGAAACTTTCTTGTTGTTGACTTAGGTAACGTTGATTTTATCCATGAATAACGCTGGAAAAATTGTTTTCATAAAGATGCTCTCCTACTCCCAAATGAGATTTACCACAATTAATATAATTCTTTTAACATACCAAAAAGGATGAATAAATGTCGAAAACAATGGTTTATTATAAAAGATACCGAGCTTAATTTGAAAGAAATGTGCAGAAAACTCGGTATTTCTACTTTGTGAGACGATAGTAGATCGCATTAAATCTTTAAGCACTCACCAATCATTTAATATTTTTGTTTTTTCAGCTATTATTAATTATTATTTATTATTTATTTCGGAAACATATTTCAAACTATATTACAAATCGATTAATATAACATAGCCATATATATATATATAATATTTTAGTGAGCCTTAACTGGTCTAAGGGCAGATGTATATCATAACAAAAAGAAACCTACAGAATATGTTTATGAAAGAACACGTTAACTATCGCGAATAAAATACACTGGAAACTACAGTGACAAGCCCGGCAGGCAAAAGTTCAATGTGAGCTTGTTTAATGCCTCACAGACAATAAACAAAAGAGAACCAAAATACAACAAACACAAATAGATCGGTAACAAGGCGGTTAAATGACGATACTTTGATAGTTGAGTTATAATTGTTATTTTGTAGCGTTGTGTCTCGTGTTTATGTTTGTTTGGATTTTTTCCTTCTTAAACAGAATCTTGGTTGAATTTAAGGCTATTGAACCATTATTTTATTTTATTTTCAATATATGTTTGGGTAACTGCCTTAAAACGGTCAGCTCAGACAATAGTTACGTAATACAAAAACACCAAACATATTAAATGAAATATAAGAAAATACCGAATTAAACGACAGTATCTTATGAAGCGACCAGTGAATACTGCAAAATGCACACTTTGAGTACTGTAGTTGTTTATAAAGCCCGGCAGTCAAAAGTACAATGTGAGCTTGTTAAATGCCTCGCAAAAAATATAGAAGAGAGAACCCAAAATACAAAAAATAGCACATACATATAAAGCTGTAGTTTATATACACTGAGGCAAGGTGGTCATCCCAACATTTACTAATGGCGATAGTTAATAGTTGTGTAATGAGTGTTGTATTGTTGCGTTGCGTCTCTTGTGTAAAGTGTGTTTGCTCATGTGTTTTTAAACAGAATCTTGGGCGACTTCTAGGCTACTGGACCATTGTTTTATTATCAATAGATGTTTGCCCTACCGCCTTGGAATGGCCAGTTAGAACAGTCGTTTCACAATACAATCAATAGCGTAAATTATCAAAGCGCGAGGCGCTGAAAGACTATCTGCGAGCAAATATGTGAGAGTTGCAAATTTTAGTTGAACTATGAAAATGAGTGAAGGGCACATAAATAAAAGTGAAAAATGTGCCGAGAGCGCTTGTTCCCACACTGGGCGAGGAAACAAACATATCTATATCTTTATGGCGTCTTGTGTCATTTTGTTTTTGTAAATGTCACTTCAATCGTCGTAATCCCCCATCCCCATGTATTTAGTGTTACAATGCATGCCCCATTTCAATCGTTTCTAAAGGTTTTTCGTTGCTTTGATTAGATATCATACGATAGGAAAATTCAATACATTATATATATATATATATATCATTTCCTTTTATTAATATACACGTTTTGTTTAGGGAAAATCTTTTTTTTTTACAAACAACTTCAGCAGTAATTCCATTCAAAATGCACAGCTTATCACTTCAGTCGACGTATCCCCATGTATTTGAAGTAACAGTAAATGCTCTTTTCAATCGCGTCTAAAGGTTTTTCGGTGCTTTGATTAGATAGCATACGTAAGACAACTTTTATGAACTTACACTTTTAATTCTTTAAGGAAAATGATTCTATTTTTACGAGCAACTTTAGCAATAATACCTTTCAAAATGCAGTGCTTATCAGATGGTCGTTTTCCCGCGGTGAGGACAAACATGTGGTCAGTTAATGTATGTAGAAACTATGCTGATGAATATCGGTCAGTTTATATGTAGTTGAAACTATTTTTAGATTATCGGAACTTGTCAGTTTTAGGAATGAGAATATGATTGTGCTTTTTAAAGTTTATTGATAAATTTAATGTTATTAATGTTTTATGTAAGTACCTTTGTAGAAATAGTACTAGTGCTGTTATGAATGCTTCATACTCTTTGGATGTAAAACAGGTTTAATCCGAACTACTTTGCTTCACAAAACGTATGCATGACTCACTGTCGTATCAGGACATGTGTGCTTATATAAATTGAAAGCCTTATGTCTAAAAGTATGCCAAGAATACACCGGAACGAAGCTTTAAGCTTTAATGCAAGAAATGAAAACATCTCATTAGAAATATAAACGCCTTAAATCATAGAATGAATAGTATCTTGTTATTGTGTAGCAGGTAAATTACAATGTATAGTATTTGAAGCGTTAGCAATGAGAAACCTGAGATACTATTTTAACACTTAGGCAATTATGTTTGTTTTTTTTATCTCATAAAAGTCAAATAAAACAGCACCATTACAAATAAGCGTGCTTCTGAGGGTCACATCAGGTTAATAATAACAAATCCTGCAGGCGATGGGACACTTGCGGTCGGTAATCATTTCTGAAACATCATGGGCTAAACTCAGAGTGAATATCAATATGTTATCTTCCTACCAGAGCCTCCATTATCTTGACCCTCATTAATCTGATAAATATAACTATCTAAAAATAGTTATATTCTGCTAAAAATAAAACGCCGGGATGCATAATTACAGCGCGAAAATAGCCGAACAAGCAAAAACTCATACTCGGACTGCAACACAACCAATCAACTTTTAAGGTTTCGACGTCATTCCGCTAGACATAGAGCGCATTGAGACAAAAAAAAATGGGTTAAAACGACATGAATAGAAGTAGTTCTTTGGATTTTGTGGTCTTAAGACTACCTGCGCGCATGCACAAATAGTCTAAGAAATTGAAACAAAACCTAAAACGACGAAGTAATTCGTTTTATCTAACTATATTATATAATCAAACGATAAGGGAATACAGCTACATTAGTATTTTATAAAGACGATAGTTCCACGTAGAAGGGGTCGAATTTCAACTACCACTCTCTATGGTAACAGGTTCCTGTTCTTGTTTTAAAGTCAGATCTAATTTTAAAACACCGAAACTGGATATTTCATCGTTATTTGCACCATTCAACAAAGCATCTTTGTTTCTACCAACATTTTCATTGTTCATTATATTGACAGTGTCGTAGTCTTCAGTATTTCTTGCAGGTTTATTTTTTTTCCTCTCCCTGGAAGAGTTGAATCGTAGCATGCATGATCATCATTTTGGACCGGTGTGTGATCATACACATGAATCTCAGCCTGTTCCAGTTTGGTCAATGGAGCGGCCTTATTATGACAAAGAACATCATATTCGTCTTTGCATTTCTTTGTAACAACATTACTTTGGTAATCGTCTGTGTTTTCATCAACTTTCCTGTTCTCAGTCGATATAAGTTTGAAGTTTTCGTATGTTTCGTGAAATTTCTGATTTCGTCGGAGTGTATTTCGTGCCGGTTTATCCGGTCGTATCTTAGAATTGTTTGGATTTGTTGAGCTGAACGTGTTTGTATCAGTCACATCCTCTGGAGAAGCATATTCATGTTCTTCCAAAATTTCATTTCCAGAACTCGCACGATGTTGGGATATATTACTTATTGTGTAAGTGTCTTTTATCACATTTGTGTCTGTGCTAGATTCACTCATGAGAGGTTTATGAGCCTCCCTGTTTGCTTTGCGTCGCCTTAAACAGATAATACCTATGATTATAAGTGATACAACAACTACTGAGGCGATCACTCCAATCAAAGTCCCTGTGGTATTGTTTGGATTTACGTTATTTTCTGGAGATTGAGATTCTTCCACAGGTTGGCCACCTTTCTCAGTAGACTTTTTTGTCGTGCTGCCTTGATTATCATTAATGTCATCACCATCCTTGCCACCGCTGTCATCGGTTTTGTTCTTGTAACCTTCCTTAATATCATCTGCACAAATATATTTCTGACTTTTACCACAATCATCGGGCTGTAGAGTAAGAGAATTGCCAGTCCTAGTAACAGAAAGACATGCTTCGGTGTTCTGACCATACTGAGCATTTACATGTACCCGAAAACTGCGGAAAGCGCTTAACCAATACATGTTCGATGAATTTGCTTTATTCCTCAAAGTATCAGTGACATGCGAATACATTTTCTCAGACGCGTTTTCGCAAAACTTTGCAGCATCAATCCATGTAAACATTTTCTCGCTTACTCGTTTATATGTCTCACTAGTATTTACGACACGTCCGTTACATATCACAGATAAACTATTCAAGCACTTAGCTGATGATTGAGTCCAGTCAGAGTCAGTATGATTAATCATGCCACACTGAAAGTTTCGCATTTGTGTGCCATATAGATGAAATAATTTAAATGCGAACAATTTGTTGTCATTTGATCTGTTGCAATACGTGTAATCATTCTTGACGACATTCGGAAAACAAACACACGTATTTTGAAACAGGCCAACAGCTTGCTCCTGAGTGAAATCATTACACACATTACCACATTCGAAAACGTTGTTTTCATGGTTTACTGTGTGTTTTCATGTTCGTTTCCATTTATATGCATCTACGCACCCTTCCAGAGTATAAAACTTCTCTCCGAACTCTGCGTAGCCGGCAACCCAAGCGGACTCTCCGTCTAACAAGATGCCGTCATGTAGCTTGTCACACGTCATGAAATCCCGATTGTCCAAAGATGGCATGGTCCAAGTACCGGGTACTCGGCGAAATAGTTTACTATTTGCTAATCCACCGCGCCCTTTACACGACTCTATCGCTTCAATGTGGTTCCCTTCCCCGTCGGTCCGTATTCCAGGAACAAGTCACACACATCAATATCAAAAGTTTCGGGACATTTAAAATATTTTCGCGTAGCATGTTTTTAACGTGAATCTTATAACATAGAGTGATGACAATTGAAGTGTTGTCATTCAGGAAATACGCCTAACAAATGATTAGAAATCAGTGTTAAACGGAAAACGCTCTTGGTAATGGTAAGAGATTACTTCGAATGAAGTTGCTGCTATCACGCGATCTGTTGTAAACAGTTTAGCAAATACATGCATGTCATCGGATAGCCAAGTAAATGTTTATGACAAAGAAAATGAAACTGTTGTGATATGTTTTTCTCTGAAAAAAAGAAATTTATCTTTGAAGTGTTCACTAATAGAAGTATGATACACTTGAAAGTTTTCTTCAAGATTTATATTTCTGAAAGGCATCCGTGGTTCAAAGCGGACACTATATTTAATGTTTCCGCAATATAAATCTTGTGTAGTGTGTGTTATCATTCAAGAAATCCAGAACAAAAGCTATATCCCGTCCCTTCTCAATTATTCTGTGTATATTGTTATAAGAACTAGCGTATTTGTTGGTCGGATTACTTAAAATAAATCGTAAAAATAACAAAACGAATCCCTTGGAATGGTATTTGCATTATTCGAACCTCGGCCGGGGGCGAGGGATGTAACCAAAAAATAAAATAAAGTGCTTCAATCATTGCCGTAAATTAGAAAGGTCAGAAATGGAACATGGACACTGGTATATATTTATTTTCAATAGGTCAATAATCATGTCAAGATCTAAGCATTGTAATCACTTACTTCTTCTTATTATTATTGTATTTACATTCTTTATTTATTTTCGAACAATGAGGGCGTTATTAGGAATTGTGAATATAGCTGAATAATCGTTATTACGTCTCCTCATCGACTGAAAGGGAAACATATTGTATGTGTCATAACATGTATTCCTTATTCATATCATTATATTTCTTTTTTTCATTCAAATTTTGTCTGAAAAACTTCGTATGGTTTTCCTAACATACCACTGAGTATTTAAACTAGTTGATTTTCCTCCAAATTTATCGTCAGTTTCTAAAAAAAAATGTAATTAATATGTCATATATATTAACACAAAAAATACATAATATTGACAATGTCATGTGCAAAGAAAGGTCCTCTGAATGTAACAGTTATGCTACAGTGCTCTTATTGTGAATTTACTGTTTAAGACTGGGATATTTTACAGTATTTTTATGATGAAGATTTAATTTTGTATTGACAAATCTTAAAAGTCATGCATGTGGGCTAAACATAAGAAAGATTGTGTAGTCCCCCAAGCTACTCAATCAACTTAAAAGGGGCTTAGCAAAGTAATACAATGAGAGAAAAAAATATCAGGCAAATATATATCCCCAGCCTCGGAGGAAAAGTGAGCTTTATGTGAAGCATGATCAAACTTGAACAAGAACTATTAGAACTTCCATAAGTACTTGTTCACACCAGACCATGCTTCATTGGAAGACAAGTTAAGTTCTGTCAGTTTAACTAACTCGACTTTTTTATTGTTAAATCTCACATAGATTGTACGTTACTCTAACAATTGAGCTAACTGGGTGGCTAGTCCCCCAAGAGAACTGGATATAATCAAAAATCTTCAGTGCGCAGTCCTAACCCTATAATACTGAAACAAAGGCATGCATGTGCATAGTTATCAACTGATAAAGCTAAATGGGCGGCTAGTTCACCCCCTAACCACTACCACAATAAAAAAGTTCTGCACAATGCAAGCAATTCTTTACAGATAGAATAGTAGTGTTTTAATGGCAAGAAAAACTGAAAGAACTAGCAAACTATGACTCAAACCTTACATTCCGTAAGGCAATCCTTCTTGGATTGAGAAACTGCTGATCTTTAGTCCATACATGCATTAAATCTGATGTAGTATTTTATGCATGAAAACAGTGTGCTTCGGGTATAGAAGAAAACATCAAAGTATTTAAATGCGAACAAACTTGTAAAATACAATTGATACCTGCACTGAAACAAGCACATATAATGTATCAACACAATCATTTCCTTGTTGTTTATTACAGTACAGTACAATGGGCCTTCTTTACGCGGATTGAAAATGGTGTTTATCGCCGGCGGCCTCACCACATTTTCGTATACCCTTACTACTTTATACGAGGTATATCTCGAAGCTTGTCGGAGATGGCCGAGTTGTTACGATTGTGGTTCTTCACCAACATTATTCAAATAATGCCTTTTCAGTTAAAGCTGGCAGCGGCCACGGGTCCCGAGTTTTCTAAATATTTATATAGTTAGATCTTTTTAAATCTCCCCTGAAACCTACAGACCCAGACCCTTGATATTTGGTAGCCAGCTTCATGTATTGGCTCTTTTGTAAGACTGTTCAAATAATGGTCATATGATCAAATCTTACCCCGTTTTAGTTGCCCAAGGTTTTCATTTACACTTGTATAGTAGTTATTACTTCGGAATGTTCCTTCTCTGAAGCCGCAAGACCCATACCCTTCATTAGCCTAATGTATTGGCCGTTTACCAAGGGTGTTCAAATTATGTTCCTTGGGTAAAAGCTGACCACGCAGGTTTCCTATATAGACATCTACTAGTAAATGAAAAACTTAATTTATAGCCTTTTGTAGTGGTTATTTACTAAAATAGTTCCAATATTGACCCTGGGGTTAAAGCTAGCCTCACCCGGTGGATCCCAGGTTTTCTATTCTTTTTTCTATTTACTTATCCGAAACAGCAAGGCCCAGACCCTTAATATTTGGTATAGAGCCCCATGTAGTTTTCCTTTACCAACTGATTTCAAATTGTTCTCTTTCATACAAAACTGGCCTTTATCCAAGATAAATATATAAATAATTGTAGATTTATATTGGAAAATTATTTTCTAGGGTTAATAGTATTGTTAAGACTGGTATATAGTGTTATGTAGTGGGATTTTACCTTTATAGTTCAAATAATGTCCCTGTTGTAAAAGCTAGCATTAGAACATTGATATGTGATATATATATTGTATATAGTGGTATTTACTGACGTGGTTGATTTCGTTAACAGTTTTATGACTACTAATGAATTGCTTTGCGTATATGTTGTTTTAAGGTCTTGATTGGGTCTAAAAGATATATTTCTTTTGTAAGTGATTTATACGACAATAATAAAATAAAAATAAAATGCATTGTATTTGTTTGCTACTGTGCAAGTTGATATCCACAATACCAACTTTAAGAGACCTTCCTAAAGCCCAGGATATATATAGGAATACACATCCTTATAGCAATGTGGAAAATGTGGAAATATATATATTTGGATTATATAAATAATAATTATGAGCACACTTTAATACAGCTGTTACGTTGAAATGAAACCGTGATCACGGCAAACCGGCACCATATCATATTTCAGCTTCGTCTAGTGTAGTATTCTTCTTGGATCAGTAGGCAATTGTATAAAACTTGGTTAAGTTGTGCACATGTCTTCTTCTTTTCAAAATTGTATACATGGACCAAATTTCATTATTGTAGCTTCAAAAATAAGAAAGTAGGTCAAAAGTTCACAGTCAATGTCAAGGACAACATTGATATCTGTTTTCAAAATTGAGCACGTGGTTGACCATAGGGGCATAATTTGGACAATCTCGGTAGAGGACCCGTATATAATACTTAACATACGCATTATCAAAGGCCTGGGCCTAGCAATCCAGACAATTACAGTTTCAGGTTTTCCTATGGAATGGCCTAGTGTCCGTCGTTTGTGTGTCTGTCTGTACACAAACGACGGACACTAGGCCATCACATAGCTCTTCAACCAACCCCCTTATACTAGACTTGATTCGGTTGCTTCAAACTGATCAGACAAGAAAAAAATACAAATCTACCCTATCTTAACTTTTTATATATTGATTAAATTATAAAAACTAAATGTCTATCATTGAATTTGAAGAAAAGAGAGTTATGCGGTCATGCTTAATGCATAGTTCGTCTAAGTACAGTTCCTACAGTATATCATTTCAACTGTTATAAGTAATGATGTTATTGTTAGACCTTAAGCTTCCAATTATCCCTGCTTCCCACAGGGAGAATTTTGAAGGTTAGGATTTTCCCAAAGCTTAACCAAAACGCCACAAAATGTATATGTTTACAGAGGGGGCGTAAGTGAGTAACGGACATTTAAACTATGCTACCCTAAGTATCACCACTGTTATTTCTTTCATATATAAAGATTTCTTATGAGATAAAAAGTAAATCTTCGTCGTAAAGTTCTGTGAAGGTTTTCTTATAATTCAAACCGTACGAATTGGAGTAAATTACGTTATTTTTAAAATGTATCATAAAAAACAACGTTTTTACAGGAATAATATGTTACACTGAGTGCTTAAACAAGTAAAGTCATGTCATATTGCTTGATAAAAGAAAAATGCCTTATTTTAGATACTAATTAGACGATTTCATCAATAATCCCATCTTAAAGCTTTCTTATGATTGTGCAGATAACGCGTGTGTAATTTGTTACTTACAGTTAGATTTTACACAAGAACGATTCATGCTGGTGAATTTATGGTTAATACCTTTTACATAAGTAAACACTTTAGTTATACACACTTTATATTCTGGTTTTATTTCTAATTTGAACCAGCGATATAACCTACGTTACCATAATTTCGTTACTTAGACAAATGATTTGAATGTTAATAATTCAATGTAAAAAATGCGTTTGATCAAATTGAATTGCAAACAAATAAATGATAAAACACAATTATATAAAAATATGAATTTGGCCAACAGAAATTTTAAAATGTCATATAAAAGAAATGTATTTAATTCATACTCAATACAGCGTGAAAAAATATTAAAATGCAGTTTACAATCATATACATATATTGAAAAATCAGTGGAAGAACTAAATTCTGTAAGATACAATATATTTTAAAATTGTGCTCATGAAACGGGCCAGAAAGCTATGGTAGATTTCATCAACAATAAAATTGTGAACAAAACTGCCATTTTCCTTAGGTCAAGTTCATGGGAATGGAACACTTCAAAGCCTACCATGAGTGTCTGAAGTCATTTGAATGCAAAAAAATAACTACGCCAACATTCTTGATATGTGGTCCGAAAACAAGAACTCCTACGGACTGGAGGGCTTTTATGGGCAACAATGACAAAACCTAACTGCTATGTATACTTTTCGACCAGAGAAAAATTGACAACTTTGCAGAAAAGCTTTGAGACCTCCGTTGTTCTAAGTGAAATGTGTAACAGTCTTACAAGTCTTAAAGGTGCCAATGTTAATATATTTCCCAAGGAGGCATTGTTTTAATCCTAACAAGAGGCAGACATAAACAAGGTCATTGTTAGATCTCCAGACACAGATGTCCTAGTGCTGCGAGCAAAGTATTCAAGTTATTTCATACTGATGTAGGTAACAAGCGGCGACATTTCAATGTTAACGAGGTTGCTAAAATGAATATATTTTGAGAAGAATATGTTTGTTCTGTAATACAAGCCATTCATAGCTTCACAAGGTTTGATACGACAATGGCGCCCCTTTGAATTATAGAAAATAAATTATGCCATATAACTTCACTGTCTTAACTTGGTCACCTTCTTGAGTGCTTTTTCTGTTGAAAGGTAAACCAAAATATACAAAGGTGAACAAATTGAGATATGATACATTCTGCAAAAAGAACCAAAATTAAGGTGAATGTCTTGACTCGTTTAACAGTATCAAAACGAGTTTACTGTCACCATGTAGGGCATCCCTTGAAATGCATGCTCACGGGGTCAACTACCAAGGGTACGTCTGGTTTCACTCCCATCAAAATTGCCCACTACAACTTCAAGATATAGAATGTAATGGTTGGGAAAAGGGCCAAGTGGTAACGAAAACGAGTGGACATGTGGTAACATTGTTTCATAAGTAATAATTGAAATGTTGTGTACGAACAAAAAAGTAAATACTAGCAAAATAGACAATGACGAAGTAGAGCTTGATTATATAATTGACATGGTGTTTGAAGACTAATCTGAAACAGACTAGAGCAGGATGTTGCTATATTGCGAGCATATCGGTTTGAAAGTGTTACGAGAATAAAATGAGGTTACTTGAATTATTGAAGATTGCAACTTTTCTTCAATTTTTTACTATAATGCATAATTTTATACAACTGTAAACATATTTTTCATGTAAACTATGCATAATTAGTAAGATGTATGAGCAATGCAATTTGTCACGTACAGTCGAACCCCGATGGCTCGAACTTGCTTGGCTCGAGTTCCTCGATGGCTCGAACTTGATGTAAAGGACCGATTTCTTTAAATTAAATGTAAGAGTTCCCGCTTGGCTCAAATTTTCCAGGGCTCGGTGTATTTTCGCCGGTTCCATAGAGTTCGAGCCAATGGGGTTCGACTGTCTATGACAAATGATTATGAAATGCCAAATTGTTTTAAAGTAATGTAAAAGATCTACTAGATGCAAAGGAATAAAAAAAAATCGAGGCTTACAGCACATTTGTAGTTTGTGTTTTTAACATATTCTTTACAATTATAATTATATATAAATGTTGCATGGTGAATGATATTTTTGTTAACAGTGGTTACGTAAAATACAGTTTACAGATGCAATAGTATATCAGTTTAGAATGTAATTGATATTTCTAGTCCATTAATGTAAAACATATAGGAGTGTTGTGTTATCTTGTAAAAATGTCAAGTCATGTAATTGTTATTTGTAGTATTATATTATATATGCAGGTTGGTAATTTCGTCATATATCATATAACATTTTTTGCAAACTTGCATAACAGATTAGAGTTGTGATGAGACATGTGTTAAGTCACTAAATCTAGTTCTGTTTACTTTAAAAGTGTTTGTAACGTATTTTTTACAAAGTAGCGTATTCTACATGCACATTCATCAGAATATGTTATTCGTGTTCTTCATATTTTTTTAACTTTGCTTTTGTGCCATGAACAAGGATCATTGTAAAGATAGGATTTCAAAATGACGACAAATACTCACTGTAGGCATTATTTGTTTAATATGTATAAACAGGCAACGAACTTTTCTTATGATGTGACGTAATATACATTTGAAAGTTGAACATTGAAACTATACTTGGCCTTATGTCTTATTCATCAGTACTGTCTAATCTTTTATATCTAATTAAAGTTTTCTCAACAAATCGGTGCAGGTTATTTTAATGCTTGTTCGAAAGTTAAAAATTATTTTAAATTTTAAAATGCTGTAGTTTTTAAATGCCCCAACAATGAAGGCGAAAACATGTCTTAAAATGTTTATAAGATGATACACTTTCATAAAATCATAGTCTACAAAATTCCTCATGGGGGATGGGGGGGGGGGTCGGCAAAATATGTTTTCCCTCGTAGTCTATAATGTGTAACCATAATAAAACCAATATTATTTTAAATAAGCAAAACATCATTCAAACTAGTTCCTGTGCTTTAATGTATCGGGGCTAAGGTTCGTATACCAAGCTAAAAAACGTAGCCGACTAGTTTAGGGACAAGTTATTAGATTTAATGTGTCCAAAGGTATGTTATGGGTACTTTTTTGTAGCTTAATGATTTCTCATTTTTTTTAATCAATTTATGCAATCGTTTGTTCATAACGGTTGTTTTTTCATCAAACATTTTTAGTTTACGATATCAATTTTGGCTGGTCCATTTTGATTACGTGACCCTCCATACAACAGTGAAACCTATTCTATACTGACGTTGCGTTCCCAATGTAAAATATATTTGTTCACTCATGTATAACGATTCGGCAATAAATTGCCACTATGGTTTACCCGTATGGCCTTTTCAATGCAAAACGTACTCCCAAAACCAAATGCGATACAGTTTAAGCTTAAACGAACGTTATTCTGTTAATTTGTAATACTAGTATGGTAAAATTGTAGCGAACGACCATTGATACAATTACAAAGGCAACAAATACATTAAGGGCGCATACCCCTCATGAAAACTTCCACTTGAATCTCTTCCATTGTAATGTTTCAGCCTATGTTGTTAAGCATAGGACTACAGATATTTTGGGAACTTCAAGGAAGCGGATTCGAATCCAGAAGCACAACTATTTTCTTCCTTTTTATATTATTTTTGTTTTCATTCACTTATATTTTAACAGAAGTGTATATTGTATTTTCATTAAAACAATACAAATAATACATTTCTACGCATAAATAGTAGCTTCTTTGAAGATTGTATTGCTTGCAGGCATGGCTTTTAAGGTGTTTGGGTTGGGTTTTTCAAACGAGACAGTGAAATATTTTGATTCTTTGGCATAATGTTCCCAAAAGGTGAAGAGTTAATTATTAACAAAGAACATGTCATGAGCATTTCCAAGACTTGTTGATTTTGCTTTAAAACGTCAATGTTCTAATTTGTACGCGGTCAAAGCCGTATATTAAAGTTTTAATACCAAAGTTCAGTACATTTTGATTATATTTTTTGATAAAGTAATCAATTATGTATTATTTCTGTTACCCTGATACCAAATTATGACCAATATCTTGAAAAAATATATGTAATAAAGGATTTTTCTTGTCTCTCGGGTGATGTATTTTTTATTAAAAATTGTGAAATCGGGGTACGGTTGTTCAAGTTTAAATCAAATTGATTTAGTAAATTTCTTTTAAATTCAGTTTTTTTAATCCAGGAAATGAGAAACCTTAAGATATTATCAAGCTGATCATAGTCTGAAGTGATTCCCATTTGGATCTTACTACCTTAAACCAAACATTTTAGTGTGCCCATTATAACAAAAACACGCGGGTATCTGCTACTGTTGATGTTTTTACAGTTGATTATCTTCAAAGAACTTGACACAAATGGACGTGTTTTCACTGATAACAGATGGAAAAAGTTTCATATAAGTATGTTGAACGGCTTTTATATTTAGAGGTTGAAGTGGGGTTTTTTAATTGTTTTTCTTCTGTTCAAAACGATGACAAAGATGAAAATAAAGCTTTGACATTACTTTGTGTTAAACTAATAATATTAAAGTAAAGAGAAATGTATCAAATACACGTGAAAAAGACCATTTCCTTTTTATTGGAAATATAAATTGATTAGTCAATTATCTGATCATATTAAAAAATACACATACACTTGAATAATCAGGATGTCAACATACCCCACTTGAGAACTTCCTTTTAACTCTGTTTGTTGTTGATCTGGCACTTCATATTTGTTGAAACTTTACTTCCTTGTTCATCACACAAGAACGTTTTTACATCGCCATGTGCATTGCATCTGAACTAAAGATACTATAGTAGTATATCTCTGTATAATTACTATTTCGATGTATGCCGATTTACAAATTTGCAAAACTCATGTGATAACCAAATACAACAATTAACGGAGCCTCGTATCAGGGTAAAACATATATTATGATCTCTCTAACTTGCGTTTGATATACAAACACATTTTGGTGAAATTACAATCCAAATTACAATCCTATTTATACTGAATTGCGATTTGATTTTGGTACTAACAAACAACGTTTATACAATATGAGCATTTGCCCAAACATTTTGTCAAAAAGTATGCGATGTACAACATATATCTCAGTCACCAATTGCAGTGAACACTTTACCCTAAGATCCCGCCGTTTCGTTAAAATTGATAAAAGAAAAATAAACCATAAACTTGAAGCGATTTCCTTTTCACATCGAGCCGCTTTTTACTTAAGGCGATATACAAATGTGACGGCCTGGTATGACAATCAATGAATTACAGAAGTACTTCCTCAAAGAATGTGACTAATTTTAGAATTAAGTTATTTTTATGATGATTGCTAAACGAATTTATCAGTTGGCAACCTTAATTTAGTTTGGTTTAATTGACAACATATTTTTTTCAAATTGTGAATTTTGATACCAAACATTTAATAAAAAATAATTTATTGCTAGATTGATGAGCAATTTTTTTTTCTATAGCTAGGACATTTATTTGAAATATCATTAAAAGGTACTTGGTGTACTTTGCTATTTCGTTAATTTTCAAAAATAAGCCATTATTGCTAAAGTGAATAGACACTAGATGATAAAGAGAAAGAAGGAAAAAAGAAAATTGTCAACAACTTTCATGAAATTGATATCATTCTGCACAACGCATTGCATCTTACTAACTGATGTTAAACGACATTCCTTGCGACACATTTAGTTTCGCAGTATTTTTCCAATTTGAAATTATACTGGGGTTGTCTCCCCATTAAGTTCCAATCTGTTTAAATATATCGTCGGTATATTTAGCGACATTCATCACGTGACTTTCACTTTTTCTAAATATTTCATGGCTTCCCAAAAAGACGATTAGAGCAAAAAAGCGGAAAACTGCTTCGAAACAGCTTAGACACAAAGCCCAACAGATTAACATCGGTGATGAAATTGATCGATGGAAAAGTTTGGAAATATTAACACTGCTAAAAATGACGAGTTGGCTAAAACGCTAATTGACAGGCTAACGTGTCAAACGACCATGTGACTTGCAAGGTGTTCGGGAAAAAAATGCGCTTCTTTTGAACTCGAAAATCATTTAGCGTTATTTTTAAACGGGGGAACTTAGCTGAGACATCGTTTGGGGCAACATGATTCTTTTGTTAATCCTTTATATCATGTTAAACTGATGTTTTATCGGCCACATACTAAATCGTGTTGACATTTCTAAGATTGTTTTGAGGAAATACTGTATTTGACGGGCCTTTAGAGATTGCAAAATATGTCATTTACGTATAATTTCAGTTGAAATAAGCCAGAAATATAAAAAGTGTAACAACTTTATGACTGATAGACTAGCATTTTGGTGGGTCGGATACCTTGAAATAATGTGTTAAAATAACAAATCGAATACGTTTAATTGATAATTGCATCATTTGAACATCTATGCCATGAGTTACTTCTTTAAATCATTCATTTAACATTTCATGTTTAAAATAGGAGTGTAGGTAGTTGTAAAAGTATACAAACGACCTATGTACCAATACGCGTGTTCTGCAACAAACATTTAAGAACTAAAATTTTGAACATTATTTTTTTAAACATTTTGGCTCGTGGTCAGTATAAAATTCCATTGAGTTAGAACTCGTGTTTACGAATACTATCATTTCTGCTGAAATATACTTTTACTTCACATATTAATTCATCAAACTATTCTTCTTCGACTTGTATATAACATGCCATATTGATCAGCGTTTTTTTTCGGTGGAAGTGACCATTTGTTTGTAGTCAGGTTCATACGAAATGCAGAATGAAGCATATTACTAGCTAGAAAGTATATTAATATTTTCAGTGTTCATAACACTTCTGACGCTGCGTGTTATTCAATGAGTACCATTGACGTCAAAATTGAGACGTCCGTCAAAACCATCACGTTCAATAAAAAACAAACAGAAGATAATATGTCAATTCTACCTTAATTATCATGAAATTTCACCAGCAGATAGGTCTTAAAGAAAGCTATACGAACATGAAACTTTCTTGTTGTTGACTAAGGTAATCAACTAGATTTTATCCGTGAATAACGCGGGAAAACGTGTTTTCTTCTTTTTTTTCAATTCAATTACGGAAACACTTTTCAAAATATATTACAAATCAATAAATATATTACAGCCAAATCTGAAACTAGCCACAAACACCTATAGTGAGCCTCAACTTGACTCCGGGCAGGTGCACACCATAACAAAAAGAAACCTTCAGAATATGTTTATGAAAGAACAAGTTAATAATCGCAATTAAAATACACTGGAAACTTAATTGACAAGCCCGGCAGACAAAATTTCAATGTGAGCTTGTTTCATGCCTCTTAGACAAAAAATAAGAGAAAACTAATATACATCAAACACAAATCACATATAGCTTATATAGATCGTGAAAAGGTCGTTAAATGACGATATTTTGCTAGCTGAGTTATGATTGTTATTTTGTAGATTTGTGTATCGTGTTTAATGTTTGCCTTGGTTCTTCTGCCTTTAAACAGAATAGTGGTTGAATTTAAGGCTCCTGAGCCATTATTTGACTTTCGATTAATGTTTAGGTCGCCGCGTAAGAACGGTCAGCTCAGACAGGAGTTTCGTATTACAAAAACACTATACATAATAAATGAAATAAAAAAATAAAACTACTGAACTAAACGACAGTGTCTTATCAAACTACAAGGGAATACTAGTACTACAAAATGCACACTTTGAACACTGTAGTCATAAAGACCGTACTTTCACGAAGGGGTGGCCGAATTTCAACTTCCATCTTCTATGTTAACAGGTTCCTGTTCTTGTCCTGGCGTCAGATCTAATTTTAAAACACCGAAAACGGATATTTCCTCGTTATGTGCATCATTCAACAAAGCATCTTTGTTATAAACAACATCTTCATTGTTCGATATATTGACAGTGTCATAGTCTTCAGCATTTCTCGCAGGTTTATGTTTATTTCCTCTACCTGGAAGTGTTGAATCGTAGCATTCATGATCATCATTTTGGACCGTTGTGTGATCATACACGTGAATCTCAGCATGTTCCTGTTTGGTCAATGGAGCGGCCACATTATGGCAAAGCACATCATATTCGTCATTGTCTGCCTTTGCAACAACATTAGCATGACATTCGTCTTCGTTTTCATCAACTTTCCTGTTCTCAGTCGTTACAAGTTTGAAGTTTTTGTATGTTTCGTGAGGTTTCTGATTTCGCCGTAGTGTACTTCGTGCCGGTTTATCGGGTCGTATCTTAGAATTGTTTGACCTTGTAGATCTGACCGTGTTTGTATCAGTCACATCATCTGGAGAGGCGTATTCGTGTTCTTCCAAAATTTCTTTTCCAAACTCGCACGATGTTGGTTTGTATTACTTATTGTGTAAGTGTCTTTTATCACATTTTTGTCTGTGCTAGATTCCCTCATGAGAAGTTTATGAGCCTCCCTGTTTGCTTTGCGTCGCCTTAAACAGATAATGGCTGTAATAACAAGTGATACAAGAACAACTACCAAGGCGATCATTCCAATCACAATCCCTGTGGTATTGTCGGGGTTGTAGTTATTGTCTGGAGATTTAGATTTCTCCACAAGTTGACTATCTTTCTCAGTAGACTCTCTTGTCATGCTGCTTTGATTGTCATTTATGTTATCACCATCCTTGTCATTGCCATCGATTCTGTTGTAACTTTCCTTAATAGCATCTGCACAAATATATTTCAGACTTCTACCACAAAAACTGCGGAATGTGCTTAACCAGTAATTGTTGGATATATTTGCTTTTTTCTTCATATCGTTTGTCAAATGCGAATACATTTCATCAGACGCGTTACCACAAAACTTGATTGCGTCAATCCATGTATGCGTTCTCTCAGTTTCGCGTTCACTTTTGGTACACGTTACAGATAAACTGTCCAAGCACTTAGCTGATGATTGGGTCCAGTCAACGCCATTATACTCAATCATGCCGCACTGAAAGTTTCGCTTTTGTGTGCCCCCGAGTGAATTTGTTTTAAATGTGTACAATATGTTGTCATTTGATATTTCACAATCAACAAAATTGTTATTCTTGTCTTCTCGAAAGCAAACACACTTATTTTGATACATGCCAAAATGTTCCGCTAAGGTATTATCTTTGCAAAATTTACCACATTCAAAAATATTGTTTTCATAGGTAACGTTGGACTCTCTATATTTGTATAGCTCTTTTGTTGCATCTTGACACCCTTCAAGAGCATTAAACTCCCCGAACTGTGAGTACCCGGCAACCCAAGCAGACTCTCCATTTAACATGATGCCGTCACTTAGCTTGCCATACATCCAGGTATGATTGGGTCCTTGAAATGCTGCAGCATAATCAAAGAATACTATAAGGGAGTTAACTTGTACAGAGAGTTGTGTAATATTTGATTTTTTTATCTCCCTTTGCCCATTGTTAAATATATGATTCACTGATTGCTTTCCTTTGAATGTAGGCTCATTATATTGATTATTACTAGTATGTGCATGCTTTGAATAAAAATACCAAAAATGGCATGCCAGTAGAACACAAGCCCCTGTTGACCTTTTGTTTTCTTACAATACAGTTGAACCCCGTTGGCTGGAACTCCCCAAAACCGGCAAAAATTGCTCGAGCCACGGAAAGTTCGAGCCAAGCGGAAATGTTTACCTTCATTATAAAGAAATCGGTCCTTAACATATAGTTCAAGCCAACGAGGAATTCGATTCAAGCGAGTTCGAGCCAACGGGGCTCGACTGTTGTTGCAAAATGTATCATGCCAATGTTCAGATATGTGAATTTTGGTTGCCTGGTGACCCACTGGTTATTTTGGTTTGGATTTGATTATTGACGATTTTGATGTCTAGAGAATAATAATGAAAAATTTAAACTTTATAATCAAGCTTTTCTGGCTCAGAAAGATTGTAAAATATGTCATTTGACTTCCGAGCTCAGCAATTGAAATAAGGAAGAAAAACACTATAACTTTATTTTAAGTGTGCGTTCGATCGTCTATTATTAGATTGGCTACCTGGCATCAAGATTTAACATTATTGAATGACCAGCTGATTTGTTCATCAACGGCAATCGGAACACCTCGACTTTTATCCTACAAAATTTACTATTGCCGGAGATAGCCGAGTTGTTACGATTGCATCAACGAGTCGACGCCGAGGACAACAACGACAGGCGCTATTCTGACGCCGGTTATTCGTTTAAGGGATACTACCAATAATTATGTGAATTTTGTTTTGTGATCATAAGCGGATCCAGGGGCGCCCCCTGAAAATTCGTCCAACTTCATTTTTATTTCAATATAGAAGAAAATAGTAAAA
The DNA here is from genome assembly GCF_026914265.1 of Mya arenaria. NCBI lineage: Eukaryota > Metazoa > Mollusca > Bivalvia > Myida > Myidae > Mya > Mya arenaria. The sequence goes on along the minus strand of NC_069128.1, from coordinate 41,543,706 downwards.
CTTATGCACAAAATGTACTTCAGAATAGAAAATTATCTTGGGGGAACAACCCCAAACCCCCATGCCGTTTCAACCAAACAAATTCAAGCATTATGCAGAAAAACCATACTTTTTTCCCATGATAGCTTACCTTGTTCATGTACACATATAGCTTACCTTCTAAATGAAAGTATATAGTTTTCCTTGTATATGTTCCCATACAACTTACCTTGTAAACGTACGAATATAGCCTACCTTGTATACGTACGCATATAGCTTACCTTGTATATGTACGCATATAGCTTACCTGGTTTATGTACGCATATAGATTACCTTCTATTTGAACGCATATAGTTTTCCTTGTATATTTACGCATTAAGCTTACCTTGTATACGTACGCATATAGTTTATCTTGTATACGTACGTATATAGCTTACCTTCTATATTAACGCATATAGTTTTCCTTGTATATGTACGCATATAGCTTACCTTGAATATGAACCCATATAGCTTACCTTTTATACGTACGCATATAGCTTACCTTGTATATAATCTTATATAGCTTACCTTGTATACGTACGCACATAGTTTATCTTGTATACGTACGCATACGGATTACCTTTTATATGAACGCATAAAGTTTTCCTTGTATATGTACGCATATAGCTTACCTTGTATACGTACGCTTATAGCTTACCATGTATATGAACTTATATAGCTTACCTTGTATACGTACGCATATAGCTTATCTTGTATATGTATGCATATAGCCTACCCCGTATATGTACGCATATAGCTTATTTTGTATATGTGCGCATATAGCCATACCTTGTATACGTACGCATAAAGCTTACCTGGTATATGTACGCATAAAGCTTACTTTGTATATGTACGCATATAGCTTACCTTGTATATGAACGCATAAAGCTTACCTTGTGTTTGTACTTATATAGCTTACCTTGTATACGTACTAATATAGCTTACCGGGTATATGTTTTAATATAGCTTACTTATTATATGTACGCATATATCTTATCTTGTATATATACGCATATAGCTTCTTTACCTTGTTTACGTACGCATGTAGCTTACCTGGTAAATGAACGCATAAATCTTATCTTGTATATGTACGCATAATTATAGCTTACCTTGTATATGTATGCGTATAGCTTACCTTGTATATGAACGCATATAGCTTACCTGGTATATAAACGCATATAGCTTCCTTGTAAATGCATATATATATATACATGTATATATATATATATATATATATATATATATATATATATATATATATATATATATATATATATATATATATATATATATATATATATATATATACCTTGTATATGTACGCATATAGATAACGTTGTATACGTACGCATATAGCTTACCTTGTATTTGTACTAATATAGCTTACATTATATACATACGTATATAGCTTACGTGGTATATGTACGTATATAGCTTACCTTGTACACATGTACGCATATAGCTTACCTTGTACATGTCGGCATAAAGCTTACCTATAATATGTACCCACATAGCCTCCCTTGTATATGTACGCATATAGCCTACCTTGTATATGTACGCATATAGCCTACCCTGTATATGTACGCATATAGCTTCCTTGTATATGTTTGCATACAGCTTGCCTTGTTTATGTACACATGTAACTTACCTTGTGCATGTACGCATATAGTTTACCTTGTGCATGTACGCATACATGTTTATATGCGGAATAAGCTTTATGCGGCGTAAGTCGATTTAAACACATAAAAAGTCAATTTTTATGATATAACTTAATGAGTACTGCTTCATCATTTTCCCAAAACTATAGTCAGTCCAACAGTTTTATACAAGAGTTGTGATATTCCTACTTAATCACGAACAATGGCATGTTGAAGTGTGTATGTGAAACGTATAGTACTCACAATAACTATATATTATTGGTTCACACACGACAGCGGTCCCTCACAATTTATGGAAACGCAAGGAATGTCATAAAAATATATTGTTTTACAGAATAACTTTAACAGTATTGCATTATAACTTTATTTGTTCATTATACATTGAAATCAAAAGAACGACATAAATCTGCTATAGATTCGCGTATTCTGTAAGCAAACAAACATTTGAAAAGTAAAGTTTAAAAAGATGTTTTATGCATTTTGTCTCGTGGTCAGAATAAACAATGTCCACTGCATATAAGGACTCATATTCGTGAATACTTTTATATGACATCCATAATAATATACTTTACTTCATCGACAATTTCTGCTGCGACTTTCTTACAAAATGCCATATCGATCAAAGTATTCTTTCTCACCCATGCTGTAAATAGAACGACCCACAACCAGGACAGTTTATTATATTACGCCACAATAACGCGGAAAGAATTAAACACTTCAAGATTATTTTAAACTTAAAATTGAAACGATAATGACAATAACACATTTAAAGTATCATAAATAAACACTTTCCAATATGTTGATTTTAGTTTTTGTGGCCTGCTGATACAATACAAACAATAACAATTTTCAACTTACATGAATATTAATTAGCGATGATTCACGATCCGAACACATCCAAAGATGTTGCGTTGTTCATCGGAAATAATTCACAATTGCCGAATGGCAGTTCATTTAAATGGAGGTTGATGTGTAAAACATTTACCGTGGATAACATTATATTTCGCGGAAAGAACGTCTTTTTTATTCGTGTTTATTCTCTTATTATCGATTTTTTTACCTATTAATGGACATGATAAAACAAATCCGCAAACACATTTAGTTTGCCTTAACTGAACTCAGGGCAGGTTCACATCAATATAAACAAAAACAATAAACTACTAGCTAAATGTATGTAAGAATAAGGTAATAATTACAATAATATATACTGAAGACTACATTTAGCGCCCAGGCAGACATACATCACCGTGAGCTTGTTTAAAGGCCTAACAAACAATCAACAATACACACAAAAACCTCAACACAAATCTACAAATATAGGGCTGTAGTTCATATAGACCGTGACCAGGCGGTTACCCCCAACTTTATCCATGGCGATAGTTAAAGATGCTCTATTACTCCCAAATAAGATTTACCACAATTAATTTAATTGTTTAAATATACCAGAAAGGATGAACAAATGTCGAAAACAATGGCTCTTATGAAGGATACCGAGTTTAATTTGAAAGAATTGTGCAGAAAACACGGTATTTCTACGTTATGAGACAATAATAGATCACTGTAAATCTTTTAGCATTCACCAATCATTTAATAGTTTTGGGTTTTCGGTTATTAAATTCAAAGTTACAATCTTGTTATTAGTAATTAATATTTTCCATAAATGCATTATTTAGTAAGAAGTTAAAGATTTATCACCCAAAGTTTATGTATGTTATAAATGTGTATGTATGGAATTTGAATAAGAGTGTCACTTTTATAGTTGTGTTATTACTGATGTCTATAGGGTTGTTTTTGGTTGTTGTCTTGTAGTGTTGTTTCTCGTGTTTAATGTGTATTTGCCAAGATCCCCGTGTTTAAAATAGGACCTTGACTGAAATTTAGGCAACTTGACCACTGTTTAATTATCAATATATGTTTGGGTTACCGTCATGGAATGGTCAGTTAAAACAGGCGTTACACAAAACAGTCTACAGCATTCATGATAATCGGAAAAAAATACGGCCGAAAGGATTATCTTAACTGAACGGCGGTATCTTATCAAACGACAAAGGAATACGCAAAAACGCATATACTTTCAGGACTTTAGTTTTTCATCAAGACAATAGTTACACATGTTGCGTTGTTGGTTTAGTTCTTACAACATGTGGAATGGGTTAGATTCATAAGATCTAAAATGGAGTTACATGTTTATTCATTCATACCCAAGCATCATGTGAAATAAAATACTACAGGCATAGCTATATATGAAAAATAGAATTCAGTATGAATAAGTACAATAGAGAAATATGCTGTAGTATATTAAGAAGGGTGGCCCTCAGATACATTTAGATTAAGAATGCAACAAGACATAGTAGTGAACGAATTTTAACTTCCAAATTCTGTGTTAACAATCTCTTGTTCTTGTTCTGAAGTCAGATCTATTTTAAAATACCGAAACCTGACATTCTCTCGTTATGCGCATCATTCAGGAAAATATATTTTTCTTTGCTATTTTTTCATTGTTCGATAAATTGACAGTGTCATAGTCATCAACATTTCCTGCAGGTTTATGTTTGTTTCCTCTTCCTGGGAGAGTTGAATCATAGCCTTCGTTGTCATTATTTTGGAAATGTGTGTGATCATACACGTGTATCTCAGCGCGTTCCTGTTTGGTCAATGGAGCGGCCATATTATGGCAAAGCACATCATATTCGCCCTTGCCTGTCTTAGTAACAACATCACCATGACATTCCTCTTCGTTTTCATCAACTTTCCTGTTCTCAGTCGAAACAAGCTTGAAGTTTTCGTATGTTTCGTTAATTTTCTGATTACGTCGGAGTGTGTTTCGTGCCGGTTTATCCGGTCGTATTTTAAAATTGTTTGGATTTGTAGAGCTGACCGTGTTTGTCACATCCTCTGGACCAGCGTATTCATGTTCTTCCCTAAGTTCATATCCACAATTCACACAATGTTTAGTTGTATTACTTATTGTGATTGTGTCTTTAATCACATTTGTGTCTATGCTAGATTTACCCATCAAAGATCTATGAGCCTTCTTGGTTGCCGCTTTGCGTCGCCTTAAACAGAGAATACCTCCGATTAAAAGTGATACAACAACTACTACTGAGGCGATCATTCCAATCACAATTCCTTTGGTATTCTTTGGATTTGAGTGATTGTCTGGAGAATTAGATTCTTCCACAGGATGACAATCTTTCTTAGTATACAGTCTGGTCACGATGCCTTGAAAATCATTGTTGTTATCACCATCCTTGCCATTGTCGACATCGGTTCTGTTGTTGTAACCTTCCTCAATATCATTTGCACAAATATATTTATGAGTTATACCACAATCATCAGGCTGTAGAGTTAGATAATTGCCAGTCCTAGTAACAGAAAGACATGCTTGGATGTTGACTATACTGACTATGTGCATGTACTCGAAAACTGCGGAATGCACTTAACCAGTACTTGTTGGATCGATTTGCTTTTGTCATCATAGCGTCAGTCAAATACGAATGCATTTTATCAGACGCGTTTCCACAAAACTGTACTGCGTCACTCCATGTATGCGTCCTTTCAGTTCCGAGTTCATGTTTGGTACACATTACAGATAAACTATCTAAGCACTTAGCTGATGACTGGGTCCAGAAACCGCCATTATGCTCAGTCATGCCGCACTGAAAGTTTCGCATTTGTGTGCCTTTGAGAGAATGCATTTGATATGTGTACAGTATTTTGTCATTTGATGTTTTGCAATCAGCAACATAGTTATACTTGACTCCTCGAAAGCAAACACACTTATTTTGATACAGACCAAAATGTTTCGCAAAAGTATTTTCTTCGCAAAATTTACCACATTCAAAAACATTGTTTTCATGTGTAACGGTGACCTCTCTATATTTTTGTTGCTGCTTATTTGCATCATTGCACCCTTCAAAAGCATAAAATTTCTCTCCGAACTGTGCGTATCCGGCAACCCAGGCGGACTCCTTGACTGGGAAGATGACACCACGTAGCTTGTCGTACGTCGTGAAATCCCGATTGTCCAACGATGGCATGGTCCAAGTTCCGGTTACCCGGCGAAAAAAATCACTCTTTGCTAGTCCACCGCGCCCTTCACACGACTCTATCGCTTTATTGTGGTTTCCTACCACGTCAGTCTTTATTCCAGGAAAGACAAAACAAGTCACACATAACATAAGCAAACGTTTCTGGACACTCAAAATATTATTGCGGAACATGTTGGTAAAGTGAATTTACAACAGAGAGTGGTGAAAACTGAAGTGCTGGCATTCAGGAAATACATCGAACAAATGAAATCCTAAATGAGTTTTGAAAAGAAAACCGGAAAACACTTCTGACAATTGTAAGAGATGATCATCAAATGGCATTGTTGACACCAAGCTGACCGATTGTAAACAGTTAAAGAAATTCATGTGTCTCATCGAAAAGGGATGTGAATTTTGTGGGAAATAATGAAGTTTGAATTTGCCTTACTGTTGTGGTTTGTTTTTCTCTGAAACAAGAAAATTATCTTTGAAGTTCTTGCTAATGAAAAAATGATTCAGTTGGACGTTTTTTGTCGGGCATCCGCGCATCCATATATCGGATGTTCTATTTGATTGTCGTAAAATCATATGTCCTTGGTCTGAACATGCCATTTCATGATGAAATGTGGGCGTTGCTTTGATTGATTTGATTGAAACTCATAAATTGATGATTTTCAATCATCATAAGCATTCTCGACATTCGGAAAGCAAACACACGTATTTTGATTCGACCAACAACTTGCTCCTGAGTTTTACCATTGCACTTTTCACCACATTCGAAAACGTTATTGTGATGGCTTACTTGGTGTTTGCATCTTGGCACCCTTCGAGAGTATAAAACTTCTCTTCGAACTGTTCGCACGCGTGCTTGGTACTCCCTTGATATTCTGGTTTTATTGTGATTCTGTAAGGGTGTAAACTTTTTAGTATAATCAAACTTTTCTGGCCTTGATAGATTGCAAAATAGGTCATTTGACTTGCGAGTTCAGCAATTGAAATAAAGAACAAAACATAAAAATCTTTGTCTAAAATGTACGTTCTTGGTCTATAATATAACGATATATTGGTAGTCAGCTAGCCATAACCTTTTGAATGTTACTTGGAAAATATGGGGTTATAAGGCATCAAATGTTATCAATGGAATGACAAGCTTATTTGTACAACGCCGGTCGACCCGCCAACAACGGCAGACATTATTCAGACGCCGTTATTCATTTAAGGAATCCGAACCACACATAGCTGAATGTTGGATGTCTGGTGACCCAATATTATTTTGGTATCATTCCAAATGGTTTTATTTGCAGGAAAGTAAATGTAAAACATATCGAAAATAACAACTTTATGTATGATAGACTTTCAGTCATTCATATTACATAATAGTAATCAGGTCACCAGGCATACCAATAAAAGTTACTGTTAAAAGAGTTATCAGTGAACTAGCTTTTTCGATGGGTCGGATACCTTGAAATACACCTATGCCATAAGATACATTTCTAATTAGCGTTCATTTAACATTTCATCTATATATAGAGGGAGCGTAGTAAGTTGAAACAGTGTACAAAAGACAAATGTACCAAGACGCCTGTTCTGCAACAAACATTTAAATATTGAACTTTGAACATTAATATTTACGTCAGTTTGCCTCGTCGTCACTATATAATTCCATTGAGAAAGAACCTATGCTTGCAAATACTATCAGTTCTACTGAAATATACTTTGACTTCACATATAAATCAATCAACAAACTTTCAGCGACATTTATATAATATGCTATTTTGATCAGTGTTTTTTTTTAGTGGAAGTGTCCATTAGTTTGTGGTCAGTTTCATACGAAATGCATAATACAGCGTATTCCTAGTTAGGATCTATAATAATATTTTCAGTGTTCATAACAATTCTGACGCTGCGAGTTATTCAATGAATACCATTGACGTCAATAATGAGAGGTCCGTCAAAATCATCACATTTAACTAAAAACAGTAGATAATTCTACCTTAATTGTCATGATTTTTCCCCAGCAGATAGGTATGAAAGAAAACTATATGAACATGAAACGGTAACGTTGATTTTATTCGTGATAACTCTGGAAAACGTGTTTTCATAAAGATGCACTCTTACTCCCAAATAAGATTTACCACATATAATATTATTGTTTTAATATACCAAAAAGGATGAATAAATGTCGAAAACAATGGTTGGAACCTTGTTTATGGAAGAACTAGTTTACTATCGCGAATAAAAAAAAACCACTGGAAACCCGGCAGGCAAGAGTTCAATGTGAGCTTGTTTAATGCCTCACAGACAATAAACAAGAGAGAACCAAAAAAACACAAACCACATAGCTTATATAGTTCGTACCAAGGCGGTTAAATGACGACAGTTTGATGGTTATAATTGTTATTTCGTAGCGTTGTGTTTCGTGTTAATGTTTGTTTGGATTTGGTCCTTCTTAAACAGAATCTTGGTTGAAATTTAGGCTATTGAACCCTTTTTTTATTTTATTTTCAATATATGTTTGGGTAACTGCCTTAAAACGGTCAGCTCAGACAGTTATACAAAAACACCAAACATATTTAATGAAATAAAAAAATACCGAATTAAACGACAGTATCTTATGCAGCGACATGGGAATACTCAAAAATGCACGCTTTGAGTACTGTAGTCGTTTATAAAGCACGGCAGGCAACAGTTCAATGTGAGCTTGTTTAATGACTCACACACAATAAGGAAGAGAGAACCAAAATACAGAAAATGTCACATGCATATACAGCTTTTGTTTATATACACCGATACAATGTAGTCATCCCAACATTTACTAATGGCGATAGTTAATATTTATGTAATGAGTGTTGTCTTGATGCTTGCTTTTCGTGTTTAATGTGTTTTTGGCCATGTGCTTTTAAACAGAATCTTGGCAGACCTCTAGGCTACTGGGTCAAAACATAAAACGGCGAAGTGATTCGTTTTATCTAACAACAGTATATAATTTAACGACAGGGGAAACACCAACATGCACACATTGAGTGCTTTAGTATTATAAACGGTAATTCCACGAAGAAGGGGTCGATTTTCAACTACCACTCTCGATGTTAACAGGTTCTTGTTCTTGTTCTGGAGTCAGATCTAATTTTAAAACACCGAAACTGGACATTCCTCGTTATGTGCATCATTCCACAAAAATACCTGAGCATCCGAAAATTGGAGCAGTCCGAAAATAGCCAAAAATCGCTGTGTCTGAGTCCAGGAAAATTGTTCCCCAGACTCGACCCAGCATCGTTTTGGTTTATTTTCATAGCTGT